>NW_008238447.1:1289530-1321308 GCF_000691975.1 Corvus brachyrhynchos | reverse complement strand
CAGAGTCCTGCCTGTGGGACGATAGGCCACTGTGCTGTCCCAGGAGTAAGGCCGACAAAGAAACATGTCTCAGACACAATGCTGTCCCATTCTGCTCTCTCAGGCCAGAAAAAAAACATTAAAAAGGTGCAGTTTACTCCCCCCTGCCTGTCTATGGCTCCCCTGGCAAGCATGGCAGGAGCAAATTCCTCTTAGTCTCCATTCATGTGCAAAGGCACAAAAGGAGAGAACAATATCTGCATTTTCCACTGCAACCCATACAATATCTGGGTAGGCAGTGTGGCTAGACAGGGATTTGGGCAATTGTTCTCGTGCTTGGGTCTGAATGACAAACTGTTCTTGCAAGAGCAGACTGCTGGTGTTGTTACACTGAACTGTGGCTGATACACCTGGAGTCGTCTGTGGATGAAAGGCACTTTATAACCAAAATCTGTGCCCTTCAGAAGGATTTATGAACCATTTGTACAAGAGTGTAAATTTAACAGTGATGTTAATAAGCTTTTGGTGATTTCACTGGGAGTTCTGTATGCAGAAGAACTGAGGATTAAGCTCTCCTTGAATGTTTTGAGGTTTAAAAAATGGAAAGAGGGAAGGGGCTGGCCTTCATCCATACCTGGGATCCTCTCCTTTCTTCCCATCCTCCACTCTCTAAGGCAGACACTGCCACAGTAAGATCTTTAGGTGTATCATGACAAACTTCACCTGGAGAACTGGCTTAAATACCTTTAATTTATTTATTCTTTTAACTCTTTCTCCCCTAGTCTGACATTTACCCTTATTCTATTATTAACGTTAGTTTTGTGGGCACATCTTGTCATGACTAACACTTTGTGTGGAGATGGCTGCAAGAAAAGGCATGGGACTGTGTTTTCCTTCTGTCATCCAGTGTTTATTGTTACATAAAAAATATTTTATTTTTTATTTATTAAATAATGGAATTAGTATTTTCTTTGCCTTATCCCTTATATTGTAGTAGCAGTAGTAGATACGACTTCTTTCTTGGTAAGCTGGCTTGTTAAAAGTTGAATGGTACTTTTCATTGTGGAGATAGGTTTTTGATTTTAATTTTTTTTTTAATTATTTGAATAAAACTAATTTTCAGGCCTCATCATCATCATCTGTTCTCAATGAGCTTTTAGAAGCCCCCCCTTTGACTCTGAGTGTGAGAGGTCTGAAAGCAAAATCGTTCTCAATGAGCTTTTAGAAGCCCCCCCTTTGAGTGTGAGAGGTCTGAAAGCAAAATGGATTCTCTCTTAAACTGTTATCGGTATGTTGTTTGAAATACAGTTTGGACCAGAGACAAAGTAGTTTTATTGGCCTACTAGAGAGATAATTCTCCTTTCTCCTTAGTATTAAAGTCCAGAGCTGGAACCAGCAGGTCTATTAGAAATAAGGAGTAAAGGTGAATTCTCTCTTTTTTTTCCTTTCATTGTGTGCAATGGGGAGATAATTCCTTAATGCTAGAATTGCTAGCTGGAGGTAGAAGGAAAGGCTATGTAAAGAGAGTGGTAAGAAAGAAGATTTGGATTTAAATATTCATGTTTTGGGGGCTATTCAATGATATTAGGAATAAATTACCAGCTAAGGACACACTTGATTGATTCTGTCTGAATTTGTTTTATAATAATTTCACATAATTTCATTTATTCTCTCCTTTAACATCCATTAGAGGAAAAGAGAAAAAAATATACAGCATATGAAAAGAACACAGGGAAATTTTTAATATAATGTTAATAATAGTTGATATTTAATTGAGATCGTATCTTTAATCTTTTCTTCTTTTCCCCTGCCAGTGTTTCATCTCTATACTTATTATCTTGTTTGCAGTACAGAATTATCACCCACTGGTTTTCAATTACAGTGATGCCCATATTGATTTTCCCCTTGATTTTAACTCGAAGCTGAAAAATTACTCACTTAAGCCAATAAAAGTAGATGATGTGCTTAGTTTTGGGTTCCTTTTTTAAAATAATAAATGAATAAAGAAGAAGAATGAGAAGCTTATAATGATTCTGAGCTACAGCAAATTCGTATGGAAATGCATTTTAAATCATTAGAACTCAGAACAGTGTTACAAATTTATATTTATCTCTTCATGTTGAAATGGTCCCTAAGGACATAAAACCTATGTCTGTAATTCTAAGTTGCATTTGTCTGTGAGTTCTTGGGCACTGAGACCCCCTGGCAGATAATGGATTCTGTCTGCACTTCTCTTGGCTTCCAAAACTAAGGTTTTTGTGTGCAAAATGCCCATTGGGAATGGTCCATGTCCATGCTAGCTCACAGACCGTGGCCAGGAATTGTCTGGGAGTGCCAGCTGGCATGGGCCAAAATCACCACTCTTTTGGATTAACAGTAGAGATGATCACATCCTCAGGCTTAGGGAAGTTCCCAGGCACTGCTAAATTTACTAACAGAGATGTAGCCAGAGAGCATTGTCCCATCTAGAAGAAGTTACATCACTTCTCCAAACTCTTCTGTGCATACCTGTCTGCTCAAGACACAAATAGTCCCTCAATGCAAGAATACCAAGTTACAAGCTTAAAACCAAGACTCGGTGCAAGGTTTGACCTTCCAGGGAGGCAAAGGTCAAGGCTTGTCATGGTATGGTTGTGGTGACCATGTGCAATTGTGAATCAGTCTTTATCGATGATTGGAAATTACGAATTCAGGAACAGAAGCTGAACAGCAGCTTTCCTGCATGGTACACTGGAGGATTTGATTGTGCATCCATTGCTGTCAAGGGAAAACTCTCTTACTAGCTTCTGTTGGAGCAGACTGAGAGCTAGCTATAGGGAAAAATCACACAGAGCCATCAATTTTACACAACCCAAAATAGAGATAGCAAAGGGTCAAAGTTACCAAATGACAAAAATTAAGATTGTTCAGAACCTCTGTCTTGAATACCACAAGAAAATTATCTCAAATGCTTTTGACAGAAAGAGTGGTTTGTAAGGGAATCCACACAGGTGCACACATTAAAGTATGAGTAGGTATATGTGTAGGTGGGATTTCTCCAGAGAAGGAGGAAGGAAGTGTCTCAACTTCAAAATATCTATAGAAGAGAATTGCTTTAGCTAACATTAGCCCCAGCAATCTGGGATGATATTCCCAGCTGCATTCAACTACCTACATAGACATAGTACAAAACCAATTATTTTTAGCCTGACCAAAAAACACTGCAAAGGCAAATCCCATAGGCTTATGTGCTGTTGGTTAATTTGCCACATGTAATCCCTCATTTTATTTGAGTGCGTTCAATATTCTTGGCCATGTTTTATTGTAACTCTAATTTTTAAACCAAGGACTGCTAATCTGTAATGACACTTAGAAATATTTGAGTCAAGATTTTCAGGCATGTTCTTGTAGTCCTGAAAACTCCAGAGCACCCCTCATTCAAAAGGCCTGTTTTGAAGAGCAGAGCAGAGCCACCATGAAACTTTTGGTGCCATCTGGGTTCTGGGCCTCTGTCCTGCCTTAACCTCTGGTTGTCCTCTCCCAGCTCCAGACAGAGAGTCCTGCTTTCTCAGGGGCCCAGCTGTATTTGCCCCATTTCAACATCCATCTCTCTGGTTTAGAATCACATATTTACTTTAACAAAGTTTTTCCTATGCTTGTCACTTCACAGACTTCTTTTTACGTGTCTAATTTGTCCACTTTTTATGCATTGTAGCAGCATTGCCCCTCTTTGGAAATGTTCCAGAGAGCACCTCTACTTACTCATTTGTAGAATGCTAGTATGGTAGGCTGTAATTTGCCAGTCCATTTCTTCCCCAAGAGTAAATTAATTGAGTTGATAGCAGCAGAATTTATAGTTTTATACGTGCTGTATTACCATGCTAGGGAAATATTTTAGCATTAGGATGGAGTAAATGAGTCATAACTGATTATTGAGGAATTCCTGTCTAGGCAACGATAAGAAGCCAAGGCTTCTCTTTCCATTCTTTCTGGGATGCCTGCCCTGCTTAACCAGTTGCCTATATTCCCTTCTTTTTCCTTTGCACTTAGGGCTGGGACCTCTAAATGGTTTGTGAAACTGCAGAAGACACAAATTTTCTGCAGTGGCTCACCATCACTGATTATATTGCCTTTGCTGTTTGGTCCAGTCCTCTTGATGGGGGCTTCAGTCTTGCTGGTCCTGCACATTATACATATTCTAATTTTTATTTCTCATCTGCCAATTATTAACATGGAATTTTTTTTTTTAATTTTAGGGTTGGACTAGTAGGTCTGTGGCTCTTTCTGAACGTGCATAGAGGCTTTTCTACCACACCCACTCACCTCTACCCTTATAATACTAAAACATTTCTTCAGGCTGTAGTACCCTCTATACCACCAAAAAGTTGTTGTTGTTTCCTGTGAAATACCTCAGGTGCCAAACACAACCTCAGTGCAGCCTGTGGAAATGGAGTCTCCCAAAGGGGATGCTGACTGTGCATAAAAGTGGGCTCTGTTTTCCAAGGCACCTGCCAGAACCTTGCTGACATTTTCAGCATATGAAAATATTTGGCACTAGACAGCTGTTCAAAAGCTTATACCCTTGTAGGTAGTAAAAAATGTTCCCTGTTTAAAAATATATTTATATAATTTTTGGGCCTATACACATGTGAAAGGCTTCATTTTTTCTCCTGCTCTGAACTTCAGGGAATTTACCTCCTCAGTTCTTCCTATTTCCTCTATCATTCCTCACTGTGAACACATCCAGCTCTTCTTTCTAGTCTCAGTCTTTCCCAGCAATCTGAGCTGCAGGATGGTTAATTGCTTTTACTCTTTCTTCCAGGAATTAGAAGTGTGACCCAGCGTCTATTTATTATTTTTAGGTTCCCCTAATAAATGCACCTTGTTGAATGCTTAACATGTTTGGAATTAACACCTCCTCCCTTAGCAGTACTGCAAGTTATTTCTCTTCCGCCTTATTCTCCCATAAAAATGATGAGGACAGGAGAGTACATGCAAGCTCTGAGGTTTGCCACTTTCTACCTTTCTGCCAGCTGGCTTTTCCATCTCATGATGTGCAACTGGCTTATGTTTCAGTGTAAAACTACTGAGCAGCCCATTTGCTTGTAAGATGAAATTTTAGCAAGGAGTAAATTGGTGCTTTAATTATTGCTCATATGAAGAGTTTGTAAGAGCGACTGGCCCTGTGTGTCACCTTTATGTCCTGCACAGTGTGCTGGCTTTGGCAAAAGTGGTGGTGGGTCACTCATTCACAACAGCAAAGGACAATCCCTTGCAGCTGCAAATGCCAGGCAGTGTCTTAAGTTGTGGCAGTATCTCTGAAGTGTTCAGATACATGTGGCATTGTCCTTGCCCAAGCCTCACCTTGCTTCCCTTTTTCTTTTAAGTCCCAGCTCTGTATGTCTTTCCATCCATGTCTCTTCTTTCAGTACTTTGGATTTTCCATAAAGACTACTGAATAGATCATATAAATGCTATCTGGAGAATATGCTGATGGTGGCTGGATCTTCTATAAACCCTAGATTATTTATAGACTCCTCTGTTATTTCTCCTGTTTTGTACCTTGTTCTAATACACAGAAACACAGATTGGTTTGGGTTGGAAGGTCCTTAAAGCTCATCTCCTTCCATCCCCCTGCTGTGGGCAGGGACACCTTCCTCTACACCAGGTTGCTCAGGGCCCCACCCAACCTGGCCTTGGACATTTCCAGAGATAGGGCAGCCACAGTTTCTCTGGGCAAACTGTGCCAGGGCCTCACCACCCTCACACAAAATAACTTTTTCCTGATATCTAGTCTAAACCTACTCTCAGTTTGAAGCCATTTCCCATTGTCCTGTCACTACATTTGCAAGTAGAAGTAAAATGCAGTATTCAAATTCCCCTAATGCACTGTTTTTCACAAGTAGAAATTATGAGATTTAAGGTAGTCTTGGGAAGGGTTGTTTGTTTGTTGGGGTTTTTTTTAAAAATTTTAATGTATTTGCTTGTTGATTGCAATAGATGTCGTACATGGAGAAACTCCAATAAAGACCTTCATTGTCCTTTATTTTCCTGGACAGTTTCAACAAGAGTTTTTCATCTTGTTATTTAGCTGTTGATCAGAGCCCTTGACTGATGAATTCCCATTGCCTATCATTATGGAACCTGAGTCTTTGTATAGCCCAAAATGCAGCCTATTTTAATAAATTCACAGAGTTACAAATGAGAAGGAGATACTAGCAAAGTCTTGAACTGTGTTGTCAGGACATGCTCCTTCACTTTGTTCTCTTAAAAAAAAATACAGATAGGATTTAACTAGCTGCTTCTGAGGGAAAATATAGGCTGCATTCCAGAGAAAAATATATGTGGTGTTAGACCATGGGTAAGATAAAATGCAATTACTTCAGTGCATCATAATTGGAGAGTAAAGTCAGTCACCTTGAGAACATTTCCCAAAATACCTCTCCAAAGTAATTCGGGATAGTGTGCTCTTAAATATGTGTGTGGAAACAGTGTTGAAAATAAAATAAGATAAATATAAGAACCATACTCTGTCAAAACTCTAAAAATTTTGTTGTCCATTCTCAAGCTCTATGGACTGAAAGAACAGCAAAACAGTAAGATACAGTCATAATGTAAAATTGAACAGCAAACAGTAAAATTCAGTTATAATGTAAGATTGAACTGTACCATTTCCTTAATATTCAACAAAATAGGAGTCAAAACATCTGCAAGTGATGAGCAGTGTAACCCACACCACCAGCACCAGCTCCAACCTATCATCCGTAGGAAGGAACAAATAACAAGATCATGATAGCTGTTTTTTAAACAGTTTGGGCATTTGTCTAGAAAACACAAATTGGAAGCCAAATCTGAAGTGAAACCGATATATTTACCAGACAAAATGAAATTTTCTTTTAAAGAGGGATCTGGAAAATGGATGTGCAAAGAGATTATTTATAGAAGAAATCCCGCTCCATAGACTTGATTAGAGATAAGCCATGGTTTAAAAAAGTGAGATGATCTAGCTGTAAATATCAATTTAAAAAATTTTAAATTATTAGTAAGCTGTTTCACAAACTGGCCTTTTCTCTTTTTTTTTTTTGGTAGAAAACAAAATCAGTTCCTTCAAAATGGTGCAGGGAAGAGTGTGTGGGAGCAAGATTGACAGAATAAAGGTTTCCTTTAATTTATTCACTAAAGATTCCTGGCAGGTAAGGCTCATTTAAAGGAAACACTTTTTTTTTTCATGATCTTCTAAATTCCCATCTGTACTCAGACAGTTCTATTTACACTGTCACATTCTTCAGGAGCAAAACTTCTCTGATGTAAAATGCTGAAGGAGTTGTGCATGAACGTTGCTGAAAAATGTCTCTGTGCTGAAAGTTTCCTGTAAATGACAGTGGTGTTCACCACAACAGCCTCATGTAATCAAACCCCCAGCGTACCACATGTACTGTCCAAGGAAGCTGTTGCAGCCCCAGCTAAGGAGACAGGGCTCTTTTCATTAAGTTGTAACAGGTCTTGTTTTTAATGCAGAAGGTCCTCAGCTTGTTCCCTGATCTGTCAAGCTCATGGTAGCTAACATACTAAAGGTATTTTATTTCTGGGATAAATGTACCACAAATGAAGCAAGCAAGGAGGAGAGATCATGGCAAGAGACATGCTCAGTAAGTGCAGTCAATAGAAGTTATTTGAAGTTGCTTAAGTGGCTTTAAAAAAATCCCCACACCAAATCCAATCCCTACCTCCTACCCTTCTATTTGCTGGTGTTTTTAATACTTTAAAAGCCTCACAGAAGTCTTGTCCAGTTCTTGAGAATGTTCAAACAATTTTGGATTTGCCAGGTTTAAAGCTGTATTTACTCTTCATTCATCTTGGACCTAACAAACTTTTTCAGTCCATGATCTCTGCCATGACCTGAATTTGCAGTGTTATTTGTTCACTTCAGTGCTGCAGTAGAGTTTCTTTCTTCCAGATTTCTAATTGCCTTCACAGTCCAGCAAATCTAAGTGGTAGCTGGTATCCAATGACCACAAGAAGAAACTATTTTGCAATGTCCATAAAAGAGCGGTAAATTTTTGTTACGATGCTAACAGCACTAGCACTACAGCAGGGCAATACACTTACAACAATACACTTAATTTTGTGATATTTTCTACAAGACACTAAAATTGTTCTGGAATAGCAAACCTATATAACTTTTCCAGGCATTGATTTTGACTGCTTGGATGGTAGCAAATGCAGATTGTCAAGATTTCAAACTCTGTGTACTGTCGATGTTCTTCTGTTGCAGTTTCTGAAACACTCCAAGGTAAGAAGCCGTCATTGTGTATAGCACCTGCAGAGTGTAAGACAGTGACTCTGCCAGCCCTTGCTGGAAATTGTCAGTGGATGCTGAGATGTGTGCTTCCAGGATCCTTAGTAGATTAGCAAATGAGGTTTTCTTTATGGAAGATTTATACCAGTGTGGGAAATCCCTGGACTTCAAACACATAAAACGGGGTGTCTACAAATGAACAGGCTAGAATAGGGGCATGAAAATTAGGCAGTGAAGAGTGGACAGTGGTGCTTTTTAGGAAGCCCCAAAATACTTGAAGATAAAAAGTCTGATGCATTCCAAAGCAAATGTAGAAATCACACTGGTGATGGACGTTTAAGCAAAACTTTCTGTGTAGACATACAGAAGCGATGTAGCATTAGGGTTCACAACCACAAGCCTAGGAAATTTCTGTAATAAATTCCAAGCCAGACAACAAAGGCAAACCGTGATACATTGACTGCCTTACTGTCCTTGAGTCGAGTTAGGTATTTGCTTGTTTACAAGCACTGAAGAAATTTCATGGTGTCTGACTTGTGTTTGGGTGACTGGGAAGCAGATCCCTCACATGCAAAAGCAGGAACTCTCATTGAGAGCTCATTTGCCTGGCATGGAATTCCAGAGACTGTAATTACAGATAATGTAACTCAATTTTCCTGTCAGGGATCTGCTATTTGTAGTACCAGCGGAACCAGTGTGTGTCACATCCCTGCCACACTCCAGCCAAAGCAGAAGCAGTTGTCAGGGTTGCCAAGCATCCTGGGGTAAAAGGGATACAGAGAAGGTATTTTTGTACATTATTTGGTGATCAGCAAGCCTACAGGATCATTCTGTGTCACACCATGCATGGATACTGTGGTGCAAAAATGCTGCAACTCAGTCGAGGTAGGAAAGCACTCCATCTGCTGTGGCCTAATTTGTAAAATAAGACTGTAAAACCCAAACTAGATATCCCTCCTCCAGTGAAAAGGTCTGCTGTGCTCAATATGGTGTGTCCAATACAGCAGCAGCAGAGGACTTACTTGAATAAGAGTGGGCATAATTTACAGTTTGTCAGGCTCTCAGAATCAAAACTACACACAAACTCAAACCCAAGGCTGTTACATTTAAGGATGTTGTATTTGTTCTAATTTGTGCATTTAGCAAATTAGGCCTTTGGCTTTTTCCTCCATTTGCAGTAAAATATTGCCTTCTTGCAACGAGGCTCCAGGAGAAAACACAGAGTATGAAATTCTGAGGAGGTACTGAACTTTCAATGCCCAGGACTAAGTAAAGTGCCATCATTAAAGCAAGTAGAAATGACCATAAGTTTTCTGTTTTAAAAGCTAGCATCAAGACACCTGCTGTTACTGAATAACATGTATCAAAGATTTTTTCACCAAACAAAGGTCATCTTTTCTCTTCAATTGACTCTTTGTATTTGTGAAAGCAAAATTGACTTGACTCAATCAAGACTGGCTTTTCCTTTCTCTGTGCATTATGAATTTAACATATATGAGGAAATGAAGGACATTTCCTCCATTTTCAGAAATCCAATGGCTATTTGTGACTCCCTTTTAGTTTGACTCAGCTTAGAGTAACTGGTTGCTAAATCTGTCTTTGAGTACCCCCCATGCTTAGACACTTCAGCTATCCATCACATAGTTATTTAAGGCAGAGACATCTTTACCTGAAGTCACCTGGAAAGAGAATCTCCAGTTTCCTATTCCTGTCTTCCATCATATCCAGCAATTTTATTCTGAATGAAAATTAAAATCAACTTAGAGGAACCTGGGAATTATGTTTCAATGCATACAGTGCAATGGCTCTGAAATAGAATTAATAACGCTGTGACACGTCTTGCAATTTCTAGAGATGTCACAGTTCATTTGATATCATTCATAGCCATGTCCTAGTAACACAGAAAGAAGCAGTGCCCAGGATGTAGAAATTGTTACATGCTGAGGGGAGTGAAAATTGGAACAGATTAGAGTCAGAGAATCTGAACAATTCAGGTCGTAAAGACTTGTAAAAGTTGTTCAATCTGACCTCCTGCTCAATGCAAGGCCATCTTGATCAGTATTTCATGGCTGTATTTAAGTTTTGAAAATCTCCTGCAGCTCCTCTGCACTTTTTCCAGTTCTGCGCCAGCCTCAGAAGGAGATGATTTTTTCTCATTTGGTTCAGTAAGAGCTTTATTGCAAGCAATTTGTTTTTCATTGCTTCTAGGTCTTTTTCTGTGCATCTCTGGGATGAGTCTGGCTCCGTCTTCTTCATAACCTCCCTGCAGGACTACCAAATCTGTCTCTTCTTCAGGCTGAACCTCAGCATTTCCTCACAGGGAAGATGCTGCAGCCCCTGACTGTAACAGTGGCTCTCTGCTGATCCTTTCCTGTTTGTTGGTATCCAAAACTACTCTCACAAGTACCAAGCAGAGGAGAATGATCACTTCCTCTGACCTGCTGTCTGCACCCTTGCTGCTCATGATGTGGTTACCCTGCATTGGCATTTGATTCGTGTTGCCCTCCTGCTGGGCTGTGAAGCCTGGGAGGGCAATATGGATAAATACCTGGTTTATGGAGGCAAGGAGGTGAAAAGTATTGTTCTTGTGGGAAATTATCTCATCCAGCAAACTGACCATTGTGCAAGACTTAGAGGATAAAAATGGAAGTGAAACCCACAGAAAGAAGTGAATGAGGACCAGCAAGAGCTCTTAGAGCTAACACACAAAAAGGTTTACAAACAGCAACTTCTTTTACCCAAATATCTCCAGGCAGGTATCTGAATGCTTCTGGATGTGTTTAAGAGCTGTGTACATTGGGTTTGCAAAAATACCTGTGGATTCTGGTTGGATTTGTTTTGGTTTTTTTAAAATCTATTTTATTATTTCCTGCCTCACATCCACACGTGACTTGTCCATAATGAGGGCTTTAAATTCCTGATCAATGAGTAAAAACATATCATTTTCACAAAATATGTGTTAAGTGTACAGCAGGTCAGTCATGTTTTGATTACTGGCCATGCACATGAATTGTCTGGGATAACTATTGCCCAGCAATCCCAGCAGCTCAGAGCCTGGAAAACTGGTACACCACTGCTCAAAGCTGTAGTCTCCTCCTTAAATCAGGAGAAAAGGGATTGCAGCTTTTACTAGCAAGATTGATTAAAGTTAATCCTCCAGCTAAGAGAAAACCCCTATATGTGTGTGTGTGTATATATATATATATATATATATTTATATAAATGTGTTTCTAGATGATGCTGTTTACCTCCTTCAAAAAGCTTTATGTTCTCCAAGAAGATGCCATAAGTGGAGATATATGGAAAGGTTATACAAAAAGGCAAGCTTGTTCACGGTGACATCACGCTATAAAATTGAATATCATTGTATTATTTTTAATTTTTCCTCTTTATCAATATCTGTCTCTATTTTGCAGTATTTATGCCATGGAATTAATGAAATAAGTAAAATAATTGGGTAAGATATTACTAGACATACTTCATGCTTCAGTTTATGAATATAGAAACCAGTAGGTCTTGTTAAGAAAATGTTCATATTTTTAAGTTTGTGTCCCTTGGAAGAAAGCACTGGCATTGAGAATATATAGCAGCATTGAGTCAAATGTGAGGACTTCTTAAAGGAATGATGAAGAAAAATTTTGCAGTCTTTACTCAAACCTGTTAATCTTGAAGAATCAAAAGTGCAAGTGCATTGCAGCTACAATGCATTTATTTTTAAAGACAGCCTTCCTGGAGTAGCTTACTCAGTAGTGTGAAGCTACTTGGAGCCTTTGGCAGAGATAAAGACTTACTCCTCGAGATTTGTGCAAAGGAATTGGAAGATGGCACTTTCCTCAGCACACCACCTCTGAATTTATTAGCAGTTGTGCCTGAATGCACCTGCAAGACCTGACACTAGAAAATAAGAAGTGAGTGATCCTAGCTCTGCCTTTGAAGTTGGGTGTATGAAACAAGAAACTTGTCCACTGGAACAGTGTTGGCTGTTGTAAATCCTGCTGGTGTGCAATGGAGCGAGGGTTCAACCACACCCCACGGGAGGGGATTCTGCCCCTCTGCCCCGTTCTGGTGAGACCCCACCTGCAGAGCTGTATCCAGAGCTGCCTTCCCTGGTGTCTCAGCACAGGAAGGACATGGAGCTGCTGGAGTGAATCCAAAGGAGGCACCAAGATGGTCAGAGGGCTGGAGCACCTCTGCTATGAGGAAAGGCTGAAAAAACTGGGATTGTTCTGCCTGGAGAAGAAAATCTTTGGAGTGACGTAATTGTGGCCTTCCAGGACCAGAAGGAGCCTACAAGAAAGATGGAGACAGACTATTTACAAGGGCCTGGAGTGACAGGACAAGGGGGAATGGCTTCAAATTTAGAGATTAGGTTTAAATTAGATTTTAGGGAGAAATCCTTTACTGTGAGGGTGGTGAGGCCCTGACACAGATTGCCCAGAGAAGCCGTGGATGCCCCATCTCTGGAAGTGTCCAAAGCCAGGTTGGATGGGGTTTTAAGCAACCTGGTGTAGTGGAAGGCATCCCTGCCTATGGCAGGGGATTGGAATGAGATGGTTTTTAAGGTCTCTTTGAACCCAGGCCATTGTGTGACACACGGGTGGGAAGGTTAGTGCCACGCAGAGCCCCCGTGCAGCGGCACTGGCACAGCGTCACACCAGCCTCTTCCCCTGGCTCCATCTGTCCACTTGGGAATCTGTGTACCATGGTCACTGGTGCTGTGTAGGTGTGCCCAGCGTGTTTTGAAAGACAACTGTACATATTGCACAACTTTCTAAAGCAGGGGTGTCATTGCATGTGAAATGCACTGTTTGCATCTAAGATTAGTAAGGGAAGACAGGAAAACAGAGAAGGATAGTTCCCTGTGTTTTGTCACAACTTCTATTTGCCTGAAGAAAATGCTCACATTCTTATGTCCTCGGGGCAGCCACCACTGCCCCAGTTCCAGCATTTGCTGTATCTCTCCTCAGGGAAACCCTTGAAGCCATATGGTTAACTTGCTGTTCCTACATTTCTGTGTGCCTTAGGAGTTGGTAGTGGTAGTGGTCCCTATTCTTTCTGCTACTTCACTCCATGTCTCATTGGCTTTTTTTGCTTTTCCCAAATGAAAATGTGACTGTTGCGCTCTCCAGCTTCCCTCTTGCTCAACATCAGCAGCATATAAATATGCTTCTACCAGCACATGATCCTTTTTTCATATTAGAGCAACCAAAGGGATACAAATTTGCTTTGTAGTGACAGTATTGGAAAAATCAAGCTTCCTAATCTTTTTATATTGATCTTCTCTTAAGCAAGTTGATGGACTGGATTTTGCTTCCATTATATTCCTACATATCTCTCCAGACCTTTTTATCTGGGACTCTAACCCCATGCAGAGAGAAATCTGTTCCCAAAATCAAAGAGGCTGGTTGATTTAGGAGTGTGCATATGTGTGTTCAGCATGACAGAGCTGGCAAATAACTTCTGAAGAGAGTGTTACAGGAAAGGCCTTTTGATGGTGGATATATAGTATTTTATATATCACTGCGTAATATATAGTGAATATGGTATAAGTGAAAGAGACTACACTATGATATGCGAAAATCCCATGGAAGTGTGTTTACCAGGTAGGGATCCCCACAGGGTCTGCAAGGGATCTGTGAGTCTCAAGTGACAAAGACTTAAAGGGTGAATAACAGCCAGCTAAATTTTAGTCTGTTGTCCAAGTGTGCTGGGGCTCCTGTTTAGACACAATGAATGAAGAAATTCCGCTTACATGTCTGTGGACTACTGGTATGCTTATTTTGCAATACATAAGATTTGGTACAAAGGTTGCGTGACATTTAGACTCCACAGGCATGGTCAATAGCAAAATAACATGAAATGCAATATCAGCAACAATTTTTCATAGCTCCATGTTAAAGAACATGGAATAAAATACACAGAAATGCCACATAGCTTGACTATGTGATGTCAAGGTTGGTGCTGCCTGCTAGAACTGTGGTTCTGTCCTCCAGGATGTAGTGCTTTTTTTCAAAGCACATCATGTTCAGAAGAAGAACAGGAATTCATGGGATGATTGCAGGACAGAATATTGTCCAAAGTGTTTGTCAATAGCTCTTGAAACCGGAGCTTGCAAAAAGACCTGGCAGAGGATTCATGAGAGTCTCCTTCAGCCTGAACCAGTGAATCAGTTTGTTCCAAACAATTCAGTCCACGACAACAGCTTCAAGGAACTGTTTGAAGACTAACAATTACACTGAACCTGAAGAATTAGCACTTAGAGACATTAAAAAGAATAAACTGATATGTGTATCCAGATATTTTACTGTGTGTCTCTCAAGGGCAGGTTACAGTCCAGCCAAGAACAGAACAGTAATTCAAACTGTAAAAGAAAAAGAAAAAAAACCCAAACAAACAACTTTTATTCGTCTTCAAGAATGCATTATTTTGGATATTTACATCTGAAGTCTGCTTTTCTATTAATTTATTTTTCTCCAAGTTCAGACTTGTACTTTAAAATTTTTCTGCTCATTAACAGTAAAACAGTTTAACATTTAACTTTTTTTTTTTTCAATTTAATTTTGCTGAAGTTGTTTGGAAAAAAAGATGCAGAGGTAAACAGAGATTCTGCAGACACAAACAAAGTTAGTGCATCTGTTCTTGAATCCCTTGCCTAGGAGACGTAATGGATACTAAGGCACCATATCCAGTGTTTTAAGGACTTGGTTACATTATACAGCATATCTGAAAAATGGCTGTGTCATTATTTACGTTGTACAGAACAAAGGAGTATTCAGAAAATGTCATGGATGATTAAAGCAGGAAAAAATGAAATCCATGCCCCACACTGACACTTATTTTCCTTGTGTCCTCATACAAGTTTCATCTTGCAGGCTGCTTAAGCACATGCTTTCTGGGTGACTCACCTCACTCCAGTGGCAGGCTCTAAGACGTATGAGGAGTACATATTCAATACACACAAGTGTTTTCAGAAAGAAAGGCCTTCAATTTTACATGCCTCATTTCCCTTATCCTCAACATCAGGAGGATATATTTCTTAATTTTGTGGGACTGAGAGAACACATAATTGTTTGAGATGTCAAAGGGAAGGTTTTAGCAAGTAAGATAAACACAGAGACAGCAAAATGCCAGTACACAAGGTACAAGTGCAGCTGAAATGAAAATCTAAATTTTGAGCTCTGAAATAAAAAAGTACTTTAAATAAGGTTTCCTGCTAGAAGAAAAAGAACATCAGTAGAAAAAATATTTATACAACTTGAGATTACAGGTTTTTAAGATATTTAGATCAGCATTTACCTAAAATGTAGCCCATCCTTAAACAAATCTAGAGATAAAATTAATTATTTAGTGTGACACTTTGTTGTGTGTCCCACAGAATTCTTATCTGATTTGATTCTCAAATTGATTTGTTTGTTAGGTGTAGGACACCTGCACTAGTCCTACTTTATTTGCTGGCTGGGTGGACACACAGCTGTGATGGTTATAGCTAACTCTGCAGAAACATTCTTTGTCACATAAAGTAGGTGGAAGCTGAATGAAGCAAAGAGCAGGTTCACTCCAGTTTTCAAAATAATGTTTTTTTTGTAACCTTTAGCTAGACCATTAAAATGCACACAAAAATCTTGGATCTTTTGGAAAAAAATTCACTTTATTTACAATGGATTTTTCTTTTACCTTACCAAACCCCAAATGGGTACCTTATACATGCTTATTGCTCCTAGGCATGCATAAAATCTACAAGAACAAGTGGAAAAATGCAGAATCCCTAGCATTTATACAGCATATATACACACAGGCTTGGGGTCTGGCAGTTGCTCATTTGCACAGTTACCTGTCTGAAGGCAGGCAGGTTTTTGGGTGAGATAAAATGAATAACCTGGCGGTTGTACTCCTGTGTCGCACAGTAGCTCCAAATTCTGCTGTTTGGACCTCCTTATGAACAGGCTAATCCTGACAGTATAGCTATGAGTTAAAGGGTAAGTAGGGCAGTTTTGTGGAGGTGGACTCTGTTTTGGAGAAAAGGAGCAGTAGAATTAGTCAGGGATACCTTTTCTTCACCTCACAGCTCACAGAGATTAAATGTTCTGTGTTACAGCAATAGATAGGGTGGGATTTGAGGCATGTCACAGCACAGAGACAGGAGCAGCTGCTGTCGTTTTTAGTGGCAATTCCAGAGGAAACCAAATTAATAACCTGTAATGGTAATGGCTGCTTTATGAAATTCTTCCTTTTGAAATTATGGGCTGCATAGATAAGACAGTGGGTGAGATGAATGTAGTATAATGTATATATGAAATACATCTTATAAATGCAACATAGGTAAATAATTTAATATAGATTATATAATTATATATATAATGGAACATATGAACGAAAATTAAGCTTGGCTTCAAGCATACGGGAAATTGGTGGTAGAGCTGGAAGCTGGACAACTTGTGTTAGTCAGAAGATCATTCAGCAAAACCTGAAGGAAGGTTTATTTCTGTATTAACTTTCATTTTTTCAGGCAGCCTTGCCCTTCTAAAGATATCCCTTCAAAAGATGGACCTTTTAAGAATGTCTGCAGACCTGGACTCCCTGAGATTAACTAAGGGCACACATTTCAAAGGGAAGTGGTGTTCACGGGAATTCTCTGCCAGCCACCCAGATCTCAGTTGCAGAAGTAAAGGATAAGTAGTAAAGGAGTTTAAATTTCCTCAAGCTGCCTTCTGTTGTGCTTCAGCTTTGATCTGCCAGGATTACCTTGAGAGGTGGGAAAAGAGGTCAATTTTCCACTTTCACTTGACACTTCCCCTTTCTCTAGGGGCTGCTGAGTTAGTGCCCACTGCCTACCTAGGTGAGATGAATGCAATACCAGAACCTGCGCTTTCTGGGTGCTGACTGACTTCACAGGCTGTTAGATGAGGGACTCAAGGATTTTCCTTGGTTTCAGTGTAGCTGCCAGACAACTACAACCAGAGAGGTGGACTTTCTACTCTGATCAGCCCACAATGCCACCGTCTTTACCTTGTCTTTTCTCTGTGGTCCCACAGAGCTTGACTTCCTAGGAAACAACCTTTACATAGCCTTACAAGTTATCTTTCTCCATCCCCAGATTAAAACCTTTCTTTGTGATGATTTAAAAAAAGATTTAAATCTGCTTAGGTGGCTTCTGGGTTTTTTTATGAAGTTAAATATGTTGTCTTCGTGTGTTGTTTTACTCCTTCATTTTTGTCTTTGGAGTTATATTTAGGCCTTTGTTTTATTATTAATTATGTGTCATCCTTTTGTTCTGCTCTTATCACACCTCAAACAATAGATTTGCAGCCATAGCCAAGGCTTCTGTCTTCTTCAGTAATACAAATATTTGGCAACAGAGCACAATGTGTGTTTGTTTTTAAACAACCATCACATGGAAGCTCTCATGTCCTTGCACTGTTGTCAGCTGTTGCAAAGGACAGAATAGCAGATGGTAAAATGGACTAGAAAAAATTACTAAGCATGACTTGAGCTGCAGTAGGAGTAAGAGGGATCAGAAATAATGCTGTCCTCCACTCCAGGATCCAGCTTTGTGCAAACTTCTGGCTCCGTTATTCTGGTTGTATATCTACTTGGCACTGGATGAGGCTGGTCCTTGTGCTGTGGCTTTCCTGGAAGGAGGAAAGCAGTGGTAGAGCACGATGGCCAGGGTGCATGTGCCCTGGCCCCTCACTCTTGGAGCTGCCTTGCTCTGTTACAAGCCTCAGCTGCAGTGCGCTGTGAGTGGTACCATGGGCTGGTATTGTACACCACTTATCTACAGCTCATCATACAGCTCAAATGTACCCTGCAGACTCAGACCCACAAGGTGAAAACAAATAAAACCTGAGATACAGTTTTTGTTTCCCCTGGGGCAGGAAGCAGAAACCTCAGGGACAGGAAGCAGAAACACTGATCTAACCTGTTTAGCTGGTCTCAACTGTCCTTGAACTGATCACAGTACTGGTGGTAACCTCCAGGACTTCCAATATGCTTTGTCTCTCATGGCAATCTGTGTTCAGTCCAGGGACAATTTTAAATCAGGCATGCAAAAAGCCAAATACAGCTTCTTCACTGGGCCCAGCCAGACCTGCCACCATGGTCTATGCATGGGGTAAGCTGCTTCTGTCCACTCTGCTCCCAAGACACAAAGGGAAGATAAAACAGCATCATGGAAATTTCTAGGAAATGTAGTGAGTCAGTTCCTGTTAATGATGAGACCCCTGTGAGTCAGATCATTAGCACTGATTTCCATTTTCATTGCTCTTGCTGTTGTTGGGCTTTTTGTTTGTTTGTTTGTTTGTTTGTTTTAAGAGAGGGGACATTTTCATTTTACAACTGTTTTTAAACTACTTTCCTAAGGAAATAGGTCTTACATGGTAATTGATCTCTATTTGCCCATCCTTTCCCAGAAACTTTTGTGTTCATCATCAAGAAAGGTAGCATTTTCAAAGTTGCTAAGTCCCTGCAATGTTCATGAAAACAGCTGGCTGGATAGAAGAAAAAGCCCCTGTTAGTGCTGTGGTGAGAGACATGCCACAAAAGCAACTCACTCTATGAGTCACCAGAGAATCCACACCTCTAGATGGCAGGAAAAGCTTCAGAGTTTGCATGTTATATTAGACCTCAAACAGAGACACATCTATTAGAAACTAAAAATAATCATCGCCGTTGCTCCCAAGAAAACTGATTTTTAATTGTATAAAACCCATCCTGTAAAAGAAGCATTTGTATCTGGCTCTGTAGATTCATATGCTCCCCTCTCTCCATACACATTAAGATTTAAGGTACTCATCAGTGGGAAATATGTATAACCTCCCACAGGACTGCAGTCTCTCCTTCAGTACTAACATATTAAAACCAGACTTCTTAAACATTCATATTAATTAGTCTGTAAGGAACCATTATCAAAATATGGTGTGAATACATAATTATGAGGGTGTGTTGTCTGGCAGAAAAATGAGGGTCTGATCCTGCCTCCTCCCAAGTAAACGGCAGCTTCAGCACTTGTTTTCGTATAAGCAATAGTGAGCCCTAAGGCAGCAGAAACGGGAGACAATTTTCCCCTTCCTGCCTCCCTGGAAGCACTGTCTCACCCTTGCTGAGAAAGCACTTCACCCCTCCTGGGAGGGGAGATAGAAAGCAGAGCGTTTGGCGGCTATTATCAATATTCATGCACAGCTGCAATTCACAGGCCTTATTCCCTGCTGAAATGTGCCATTAGCTGCAGCAGGGCTAGACCCAGAGGGGGACAGACCCCTGTTAGTGCCAGTCAGGAATTCCTGGCTGTCCTCTGGGTGCACCTACTGTCCTGCCACAGGAGAGGACAACCTGGTTCCTCTTGTGTCAGGGCTGCTTTATCACCTGGTCCTGGTCCTGTGAGAAGGGCCAGCAAACTGTCCTGCATGTGACGAGGCTTCAGGCAGTTGCAGAAGTTCAAATTCTGCCATTTCACTGGGCTTATAGGCAAAACCTTTGTCTGCCCCTGATAAATGCAGTTCCAGAGCCTGCAGGATATGGCAAGCTAAGTGTTAATATTAAAATATCAGTCCCACAGCTCATCTCTGATGAGGATCTCATTTGTTTGGGTTTTTTTGTTTGGTCTATTTTGTCCGAAATAGAAAATAGCATGGTCTAGAAAATGCAGAATGGGACTGGAAAACTGGAAGGAAATCTCAGATCTTGTTTTTCTGCCACTGATTTGTTTGCAGTCCTGGGAGAATATGAGGATATTATTTCCCCAGCCCCAATTAATGTCTTGTTTATAATCTGGTGGAAGTGCTTTCCCTGCTGTTTCCCATCCCCAAGTTTCCCTTCTTGGCTTAGCCATATGCAAAAGCTGTGGTTTTTTTGCTAGCACTAGAACTCATCCCCTCCTGATCCAGGATTTCTCTCTCTCCTGCCATTCTTGTCTCTCCCATCCGCTGCAGCACAGTTGCACTGCATTGGGAAGAGCAAGGGTAGAATATGGGCTTGTTCCCAGCTGCCACTCACTGCCCTCCTTGCCTGAGTGCTGGGAGGGGACAGCTGTCCTGACAGAGGGTCCTCAAGGTGTCCAGCACTCTGGGTACTCCACCACCCAACAGCTGCCCTGCTGTTTTAGGAACAATGCTCCGGCAAGACATCTGCAAAGGGATTCCATTTCACACTCTTTGCTGGTATAACTGGACAGGTGTGCTACAAACACCATCATGAGATTTTCAGTCATGAGATTTAATGACTCTCATTGAAGACAGGCAGACTCAGAGACAGAAATCTCTTAATGATGCACATAACCTTGACAGTGGAAGCATGGACCTCCCCTTGGTGTCTTGCAGTAACAAGTTCCTACACCAGTCAACATCAGTGACCCTGGTGGTGGTTGGACTGGAGTTCCTACTTTATTTTTACCAAACAACTACTGCATATCAGTAACAGCAAAGGTCAGTTATTGTTTAGAGAAAACCAGATCTGTAACAGGGCATGCATTCAATGAGATTTTCTCCATATGTACAATAGAAAATTTCAGAAATCCCTTCTAGGTACATAGTTATTCTCTTTTTTGCATCTAATTACTTCTAAAAATCTGGCCTTCGGTCACTGATCACTTGAACTGAATTATTGCTTGTGAGCAAGTGAAGAGGAAGAGGGAACCTTATCAAGTTAGCAGCCTTTTAACACTCAAACATCACCCTTTTCTATTAGAATTTCCCCCACTTAAATGTTCTGTTGGCTTTTAGGAGAACAAGAAGTTGAAATACATCAGGAGCTGAGGGAAAAGGTTATTCTCACCTCTCTCTAAATATTATATATCCTTGGGATTTCAGAAGTGTCCTGAGACAAACAGTGCCAAAAGCTTTAGTTTGGTTGATATATACTTAGCCAGAAACAAATTCCCAAGCCTTGGATATTTTCACCAACTTTTGTCTCTTTCTAAGCAATATTCTTTCTGTGAAAGTAAACAGTTTACAATCCCTGCAAAATGAACATTTTCTAATTGGATTTAGTGAAGTCAGGACTGCATGTCAATGATGTGCTCAATAAGCTGCTTTAACCTGGGACCTTTAGCACAGAATTTGATTATGGCAGTGGTTGTTTAACTAGAAATGCCATCCAAAATGCAAGTAAAGCATGCAGCTATAGTGACTGTACCTAGCCACTAGAGAGAGACATTATCCCATGTAGTAAAGTGAAATGTTTCACTTGCTGTCATGGTTTAACCCCAGATGGCAACTAAGTTCTACACAGCCACTCACTCACTGTCCTCTGAGGGATGAGGAAGAAAATAGGAAGGATAAAAGTGAGAAAACTCCTAAGTTTGGATAGAAACAGTTTAATTGGTAAAACAAAAGCTGTGCACACAAGCAAAGCAACACAAGGAATTAATTCCCTGCTTTCTATGGTCAGGCAGGTGTTCAGCCATCTCTAGGACAGCAGGGCTCCATCACATGTGACAGTAAATAGGGAAGACAAACATCATCACCCCAAACATCTCCCTTTTCTCCTCCTTCCCCAGCGTTATATGCTGAGCATGATCCATATTGCCTGGGACATCCCTTTGGTCAGTTGGGGTCAGCTGTCCTGGCTGTGTCCCCTCCCAACTCCCTAAGCACCCCCAGCCCCCTCGCTGCTGGGGAGGGGTGAGGGGCAGAAAAGGCCTTGGCTCTCTGTGAGCCCTGCTCAGCAAGAACTAAAACATTCCTGTGTTACCAACACTGCTTCCAGCCCAATTCCAAAACACTACCTAGCCACTAGAGAGAGACATTATCCCATGTAGTAAAGTGAAATGTTTCACTTGCTGTCATGGTTTAACCCCAGATGGCAACTAAGTTCTACACAGCCACTCACTCACTGTCCTCTGAGGGATGAGGAAGAAAATAGGAAGGATAAAAGTGAGAAAACTCCTAAGTTTGGATAGAAACAGTTTAATTGGTAAAACAAAAGCTGTGCACACAAGCAAAGCAACACAAGGAATTAATTCCCTGCTTTCTATGGTCAGGCAGGTGTTCAGCCATCTCTAGGACAGCAGGGCTCCATCACATGTGACAGTAAATAGGGAAGACAAACATCATCACCCCAAACATCTCCCTTTTCTCCTCCTTCCCCAGCGTTATATGCTGAGCATGATCCATATTGCCTGGGACATCCCTTTGGTCAGTTGGGGTCAGCTGTCCTGGCTGTGTCCCCTCCCAACTCCCTAAGCACCCCCAGCCCCCTCGCTGCTGGGGAGGGGTGAGGGGCAGAAAAGGCCTTGGCTCTCTGTGAGCCCTGCTCAGCAAGAACTAAAACATTCCTGTGTTACCAACACTGCTTCCAGCCCAATTCCAAAACACAGTCCCACACCAGCTACTATGAAGAAAATTAACACTACTACAGAGTTAAGTTTTTTGTTAACTCAAACCCAGCAAACTTCCGAATCCAGGGACCTCACCTCAGAGCAAAGTATCCTGTTCATCTGGAGCAGATGGCAGAATGGACTCCCTGATCAAACCTTGGAGAGCTGTGGCCACGACGGCATCGCATGCTGCATGTACAAGGAGGCCATTCCAAAGCACTGTAACAATGACGTGGGGAAGGTGTTAAATTTACATTTATATATTTTCAATCAAATCAGTGCATGTGCAGTTAGGGAAGTAGTGGGTTAACTATTGTTCTTGGACGGAGCAGGGCAATGCTAATCAAGTCCATGCAGGTAACTTCTTGCAGTGTGACACTTAGGCAGACAAACAGATTTTTTGGGCTTTACAGAAAGATCAGGAGCCAGACTGTATAGCATTGTTGCAAAACCTTCAGCACCAGAGTTCCTCCACGGTGTGTGCTTAAAATAAGGAATGCTGGCCTTGTTTTGACCCAGGTGTGTTTTAATCCCAGACAGGAGAGTGCTGGTGCACGGTGCTGTCAGCAGCAACCTCGGAGGCTGCACCAGAGCCTGAATGGTTAACGCGGGCTGCTCGGCCCTGAGATTAACAGGTGCTCATGTGTTCGGAAAGGAGAACCGGGCAGACTAGAAACTGTCATGAACTGATAGCGGAAATGTCCATAAAACCAACACTACATCCAGGCTGATAAATGTGTGCTGCGGACTTGGATAATGCCCGGAGGTCAAAAGCTACACTTCTATTTGTAAAGCCTGCCAAGGCGTTCAAGCTTCCAAGCACAGGAAGATCTAGTGAAAGTAACAGTGGTGGGAAATGCGGGAAGTCTGATCGTGCTAAAAATGTATCTGGATGCAAAACCGGCTTGTCCTGTGAATAAGCTGGATAGTGCCCGACGAGTGACGGCACTGGGTATTTAACCCCCGGTGATTTTCTGCAGGCAGGTGCCAGCTCTGAGTCCCAGAGGAATTCCTTGAGAGGGGACTAAGCACCGCCTTGCTGTTTTGATCTTTCACAGAGTACCGAGCAGGGATCTGCTGTTAGGATCAAGTGGTCATTTCCTATGTGATTAGTTTTCTTTAAATGCAGGCAAGGAATAGCATCGTCCTCGTGTGCGCTGTTTTAAGTTATTTGGGGAGTCCTGCAGTTCTCCTTTTTGCTAACGTGAAAACACTAGATAACACGTATTTGATTTACGACTTCTAATTATTTTATATTGGTTCTTAAACTTTGAGTTAGAACTTATATTAGTATCTTTGTTTGCACCTGCACTTACTCTCAATTTCTCAAAATAGAGTAGAGGTTCGCTTGTGAAAATCCCGTTAAATTTCACAGGCTGCTTTGAAAATCTCGGTAGTAGCACTTTAATGCTCTGAAGGTGCGGGTTCAGCTGTATGCAAACATGCAAGGAGAAGTCTCGGTCTGGGTTTCCACTAGGACTTAACTAGGTGCACGTTGAAAGTGAGCATTCAGTTTTTGTCTTGCAAATTAGCCAGCACTCAACTGAGGGGAGTCCTCAATCATTATGCAAATAATAGACGGGTAAAATCCCCTTTTCTTTTTATATAGCAGCACACCCTTTAGCGCATCCTCGGAATTAATCAGTTAAGGATTGATTACTGTAAGGCACCACAATCTGCTGGCATTACAATATTAAAATGCAACCTCTTAAAAGCCCCTTTTTAAAAAGCTAACCAAGCCTGGATTGCAGGCAGGGGTATTTCCTGAGCAGCTGTGTTGGTTCCGAGAAGCTTTTCTAGAATCTGGCATGACACTTTCTAGCATCTTACAAGTGTTCAACACTTATACTTTTACCACATTTTCTGCATACTGGAAAATTACCTGTACATATTAACATTTAAATGAAATACTCCTGTGTCACATGGTGATACATGCGCAAGCAGCACTTGAAAAGTCTGTAAATCAATAGAGAGTTTTGAGGTTACACTCTGAGTAAAAAAATATGTAATTATATACATCTGACTACCATCTTGATGGTTGATACTAATTCTCTAAGATGAGAAACATGAGAAAAAGCCATGCTCAGTTTTCACGGGAAGAAAGGGGGCAAAAAAGGGTTCAAGACAGATTCAGAGGAATAATTGTTTTCTGCTTCTCTAGGGCAACACAGCATATTGCTATTTGCATTTCCAATATGGATCTATCATCCCACTCTAAAATTCAGTAAGTCCAGACTGCTGTGCAAAGGGAATATGAAGAGTTTCAAGAACTTTATGGAGACTTGAGCTTGACTGTGAGGGGGCTTCAGTGTCCTCCCGAAGGAAGTTATTTAAGAGGTTATTGTTCTGTTGTGACAAATTTGTGGTATTCCCTGTCCACCACCTAATTCTAACTTCATTTGAGCTGTGCATAGGCACAACATGATTAACCTTACTTTACAGAGGAGACTTTATTAAAGCTTCTCTTTCACAATTATCATTCTGCTTAATGAACAAAAAATATTTTCTGCTCTCACCCCAATACAGACAACCTCAGGTCAGTGACCTTTCAGTAGTATGTCTAAAGAGTTATTGACTCATTTCATTTAGATATGGAGATGAAGTAGCGATGAAAGAATGTCTGTCTTTACAATATAAGAATTCCTGATGAGGACAAGGAGCACACAATAATGCCATTGCTCAGTGTATCCAGGGCAGTTTTCGTCTGTGTGTAAAGATGGGGATTTTGGGAAGCCAGGTGGCCAGTGCTGTGTGCTTACACACTCGTGCTGTGTATATAGACTTAATAACTTTCCTTTGCTGCTGAGTATACATTTCAGCTTTGAGAAACTCAAGATTAAGTGTTTTCACTAGTTTGAAAGTGGGGAAACTGAGATGGGAGAAAGCCAGTGGCTGGAATGAAGCCGGAAGTCCTGGCTAGCTCAGGACTGTAAGGCTCAGAGTTCTGTGTTCAGACCGTGCAACCACAGGCCTGTGCAACAATGACAAGTTTCAGTTCATTCCCATTTGTGGAGGAAAATGAGACCATTCAAATAACTCAGTAGTCCCTTTCTCTAGAACAGGAATGCATCCCATTAAAAGGTGTATCAGAAGAAGTAAAGGTACCCTAAGTTTATACCTGTCGTCCTTTTTTTCCTCTGTTGATTGCACTCTTTCAGCACCCATGTTCTAAAGGACTTTGAAACTGACGTGGCTGTTTATTAAAAGGAAACTTCTCAGGGTGGCTCAGCTTAATTGTGTTCTCATTGGAGTGAAACAGGATGCTTGGCGCAAACCTTATTTCCTTCCTTTCACTCTGTTTTATTCCAAGCACTTTTCCTGCATCCTGAAGTAAAATATCAGTGATGCTGCATTTTTTTGAGCACAGGGCATTTGAAAGGATGCATGATCAAGAAAATTTTCATTTACTGATCTTGGAGGCATTGGGGATGCCCACGTCTTACCGTGGGCAATTCTTTAGAGCCACTTTTCCACTTTTCCCAGTTTCCACTAGAGGGGTTACATGTTCTAGTTCAGAGTGCTGCAACAGCCCAGGATAAGATGGAGCTGCTTCTTGTCCACCTATATTTTTAACTGCTACAGTTAATTCACAAATACAATAATGAGCTGACAGTACTAGGGCTGGAGGCCTTAATAACCATTACAAAAATCATTAATTACCAAGAAATTAGAGAGGTGTCTGTTAAGTGGTTAAATTTGCAACCTTCTGTCCACAAACAAGAAATCCAAACGCTTGCCTGAATCATAGCTAACTTCCCACACATTGCTTATAAGCTATATCTTGTTTATTTCTGCATATATTACTCTCAGTAAATGATTAGATTTGTCACCCATGACCCAGTATGCTGTTTGCAATTATTTCTTTTATTAAATTAATCACTACATATTTGCTTTGAGAAATTATGTATGATATCTATCGATGCACGCATGTGTATGAGTGTATGTGAGCACATGAATTTCCCTGATTGCCTTTCCTCTTGTATGGCAAATTAAAAATAACAGGCATTAAAGCTGGCAGAGTTACACTGACAGGGAAATCAGCTCAGAGGGAGGGGGGGAAATTGCTATATAAAGTTTTTTTCTTTTGTATTTTAAGTATTTCTACTTATGTATTGAATTTTAATGATCTGGACAGTCTAATCTTCACTAGCAGATGTATAAACACTTGTGGCTCTAAGATTTAAGGGTGCTGGTGTGGACTGCACTCAGCTTTGCTTTTTCCACCGCCCACGTCTTGTGGATGTGCCTGGTTTGGGGGGATCTGCAGACATATGGGCCCTCACCATATCTTTGGCACTTTGTGTAGCAGTTATACTACCCAGATAATTCCTTTGCAGAATCAGATCCTTTGTGAATTACTTACTGGGTGAAAGTAATTCATGTGGCTTGTCACTTTTTGCTGGGGAATGTAAAGCTTCTCCTTTATACAATGACAATTAATTTGAAGTAGTTCGTTTTCTAGGAAAACTAAACCTTATTGTATGTGTAGAAATAGAACTTCCATCAGTTTGGGCTCCTGTAAAGTTGGGGTTTTCTTTGTTTTGTTGTTGTTTGGTTGCTTTTCTTTTAATAAAAGTATTTCTATTTCTGTTTAGTTTCCATGTAATCTTTTAAGTATTTCATCCTATCAGATTTCTGTTCTGTCATGTGCTTTATTTTTCATTGCAATGCTTTCTCTGTCTTCTCCAAACATAATTTCCTCTGAGCAGAATTCACCCCCAACAGCTTCTGAGCTGAATTTACAGACCCATTGTGTTTGAGTGGGTTCAAAATGAGACAGAAATACTCACTTTTAATCTGTTATATTTCTGAGGTGTTAATTAGTTTGCCACCTCTTGTTTGCCACTCAGTTCAAACTGGCAACCCGAATGCTATGAGAAATTCTTTTAATAATCTTCTAAGAAGATGATATGGAGTAATTTACTTCTGCAACAAGTAACTTGCTTCAGGAAGGGGATCACTGAGACCAAGACAGTTGTGATAATGTGGATTTCAAAGCATAAACACTTCAGCTTGTAAAGAAACCAGATTTAGGACTATTAAAAGACAAAGTTTAAACAACCTTGTAGATTTCGTTACTTTTGTCTGTAAATATGTAGTGTTCTTTATCCACATACAAAGGGTGTGTTGGAGCCTCCAGTAGGTACACACACAAATTCCTTTCTTGAGTTTTTGACTCTGTTCCTTTCTTAACTAACAATGAATTCAGGGACACTAGGTTTTACATCACCTCGGTAGATGATCTGCTCGGTTCCACCTTGCTGCAAAGCAACAAGGCAGAGATGGCAGGGAAGTGATGTTTGAAAGAAACAGCCTCGTACCTGCGCAGAGCGAGTACGTGTGCGAACCCGCCCTGACACACGAGTGAACTGTGGGGTTTGAAGTACTGCATTGTTTTGTCTTCTGGGCTGCCTGGAGTCCTTCCAAGTGCAACTAACAAAGGCTTGAAGAAAGGATTCAAAACACCATGAGGGAGGGAAATATCTTTGCTAAAGACTCAAATGGGTATTTGGTGCATTGCCAGGTGTGCAGGGGAGGGTGCCCAGAGCTGATGCAGCTGCAGCGAGCCCCGGGCAGGTACCCAGCTGTCCCCACAGATGCCAGGCAGCCACCACTTCCCGAGTTCCCAGGGGGAGCCTGAGGAAAGTACTGGCAGAGCAACAGGTTTGGGGAGAGCAAAGGGGATATCCCATCTGGAAAAACGCTTCTGTGTGCACGAGCCAAGGCTTTCCCTTAAGCTTTTTCTTGGTTGCCTCCCTTCCCTTTGCTCCCAACCAAAAATAGGGTTCACCACAAATGAAAAGACTGTTTGGATTTGGAACCCAAACTCTATGGGTTACAGACAGATGATCTGAGTAGAAATTATTTTCTCTCTTTATACAAGCAGAAGAACCCCTGGGGCTGAACTGTCCAGGCTTCAGAAATAAAATCATCAGGAGAACCCTGCAACCCATAGGGTTTGTATTCAGGTTTGATATTCAATTCAAATATTCACCTGAAATTCTGTAAGATGTTGCTTCCTCTTTTGGACTTAGTGGAGGCTGCTATGGCAGTTTTCATTGGTTTCATTGTAAAATCCCAAACCAGAAAACTTCATTTTGGCCCCAAGTCTGCAATACAAGGATTTGGCACACGGAATCAGTTTATAGTTGGTGTAATTTATCCATGTTCTCTGTCAGTGGAAGACACTGTCCATCCTGTCTAGAAGCCTCCCAGTTGCATAAAGCCTGCAGGATGAATTCTTAGACACAGAAGCGCATGGGAACTCCAGATATCACACTGCCAAGTAGAGCTAACACCAGCTGTGGAATTGCAACTCTTAAAATGCCCATGGCACCTTCCTACAGGGGCATGTCTGGAAAACACCTCCGCTTTTAGCATTAAAAATGCCAGTAGCCAGGAACACACCTGAAGAAGGCCAGTCAGCACCTTTCAGCTGTTTGTCTGTGCAATCCCAGATCCCACCAAACACAGCTGCCAAGATGATAATCACTTTCAGCCTGTGACTTTTTTTCATGAATGTCACAGTTTGAGCAGGGTATATTTTGTGATCTGCTAACCTTCCTTCCTCTATCTGTCAGAAGCTGGTTATGATCAATTGGCACTGGCACAACTCATCTTCTAAACAGCCGAGGATCTTTAAAACAGCTTCACCTACTTCAGTTCTTGTTTTTAAGAGAAGGGATTTTAAAGCCAGAGAAGTTGTCAGACCTCACTCCAGTTCACATAGGCATCAATGACAGAGATGCGGCTGGAACTGAGCAGGAATCCTGTTAGTTAATTTCTTAGGCTGGGTTTTCCTCTGTATTTACCTTACACATTTTTCCTTCTCCCTTTTTTGTCTGACATCCTTTACTAGAAATTTGCTAATCTCAGGATTACGCAAGGGAGCATATTTTCAGTCACAGGATGCTCACATGCTTCATGGACCAGGGTGAACTTGAGCTCTATTGCACACTTGTTGCCACACACACACACACACACACACAAACAGGCACACAAGCACTGGCTGAGCACTGATCATCAGGGAATTCATTACACCAAGAGGGATGAAGATGAGCTTGTGAATTACAGTAACAAGCAAGATTGCACTTACCACCTCTGTGGAATAAATATATCCAAAAAAAGTCATTCCTTTTCCTTCAAAAATGATGTTCATCTCTGTGCATTGTTCTCTGATGAGCTGTGTCACCACGGAAATGGTAATCCTGCCACTTGTCAGCAAGCTGCTTTTTAGGAAAACAGCGGGCGAGGAGGGTAAACAGGTTGTAGGGGAAGGTAACATGAGAGTAGGAGGGTGATTGGTTTTCAATGCCATTCCAACTATTCAGCCACTAAATAGATTATAACTGTGAACAAAGAGATCTGAAATAGGCAAAGATAGCTTTTCCAGCTCTGGAGTGCTTCAAGAGATGCTAAATGTTCCTGAGCAAAAATGTCCTTACCTGCTATAAAACAAAGACTAATATTTAATTATTCTGAAAGCCTTGAAAAGTCCCATAAGTCTGGGAGCAGCCTACCTACTGAAAGCAGTGTTAAAACTCACTAGCTGATGGCCAATGCTCTTCAGGGCTCCTTTGTGTCTTGGTGCATCTTCCTGCTGTCCCATGCCTGTTGTTGACCCTTCTCCCTCCTTCCCCCTTAACATTCAGTGCCTGCTTCCTTATGGATACTAGTTATGTCACAGTCACTTTTCTTTTTGAAAACCTCCTTACTCAAAAAGGAAATTTAATTAATCAGCTGCATGAAGGCCTTCACTGTCAAAATATCAGTTTGAATCTATGAAAGAGAAAAGGAAATTCCAGATATAAACAGCTGGTGTCTGGGTGAGAAGGACTTCACGAATATTATAGTTGGAGAGTCCTTGCTGTGAACTCTTGGATTTGCTCTTTGTCTGCAAGCCTGGCTTCTAATCCCTGCCCTGGGTTTACAAATACCAGCCCCATTTCTGGCTTGGAGGATGAATACAATAGGGTTTTAGTGCAGATTTCTTTCTGAACAAAAGTCCTTCTGCTTTTTCCAAACTTTTCGGTTTGTTTTGAAGTCAGTTATAAGAAAAAATACAAACACCCCTCACCACACAGACACTAATTCAGAGACCTCTAATTGATCTGACAGGTTCTGAGTGAGGTTTTTTCAATTTGCTAATAGATCATTTTCTGCAGGTCCCAGAGTGCCACTTGACTTCTTGTTTCTATCTTGATTTCATCCTTGTGGCCTGACATCTTCTGTTCTGTCCTTCTTTCCTGCTTTGACTCTTCTGCACAGGGCCCTGAACCTGGTGCCAGCAGGAGGCAAAACCTCAGGTTTCCCTGCCCAGGAGCTCACCCTATATTCCAGCACATCCTGGGACTGTCTGGTGCTCAGCCATAGGTTGTGGGCTCGTCACCCACAGCAGACCACAACAGCTGTTTCAGTGACATGGTCAGAAAGGAAAATCAGCTCATTCAAACCAATCCAACCCAAAAGCTGTTTTTTGCTAGTGAAACTTCAACTTTATCAATAACAGCTCTTTACATAAACATTTGCAGAAATAGATCATTTGTTTACTCATCTCTTACTTTATTTTGTCTGGAGAGAAGTAGTTCTATCAAAATAAAATTTAAAAAAAGGATAAAAAAATATTTTCCTGAATGACCTTAATTTTTGGCAAAAAATTTGCAGTCAAGTCTTAAGTTTCCGAATGACTAAGAGTGAATGGATGGTGGGGACACCTGTTCTCCTTGAAAGCTTTTATGTTCTGCTATGTGAACTGGGGAAGCTGGATCACCAGTCACATGGCACATGTTTAAAAACATTATTGAAATGAAACTCTTTTAAAAAATAGTATACAAGCCTGCAGCACAAGTGTTTGGGTTTTGACTGGGTATTTTGTTTGGTTTTGGGTTTATTTTTCATTTGGGTTCTTTTGTGAGTGTAGGTGCATACATTTTCTCTGTGGGTTTTGTTGGGGCTTTTTGGTGGCTGAGACTGAGCTCCAGAAAAGCAATTTAGGGTCACATATAAGTGCTATTGACATTTAGTCAGATAGCAGGTATGTAATTGCTTTAGAATAGTTTTGAATATGTGACAACTAGGATCAATGTATCTAACGTGTGCTAAGCTTTGCTCGTCTGCTTTGGAGTCTTTGGCTGCTGAAATCAGTAAGTTGAAGTGTTTTAGGAATATTTGTGCCTATGACTTGATGTGCTGAGATTTGATTCTCACCGG
>NW_008238447.1:1286084-1289517 GCF_000691975.1 Corvus brachyrhynchos | reverse complement strand
CAGCAGCTTTATACAGCTTTATGCATTGTTATATTTGTGCTACTTAATGTTGCTGATATCTGGAAATTCCTAATATTGTATATAATTTTTGTTCATGTAATATTAAGTCACATTTCTGACTTAAATAAATCGATTATATAAAGATGTAAAGTTCCACAAATTAGCTGTGCAGTGTGAAACACCCTGATGTAAATCATGGAATACTTATGATGTGTTTCTTATATTGCAGACTATTTTCTTATACCACAGAAGCACATGAATACAGTGAGAAAGTAATGTTTGTTGTGTTGTTTTGTTTTCTCTCATGCTATTATTTATAATTTCTAATGCCATGTCTTACATCCTGTTTCACAACAAGAGTCAGATACTCTTGTTTAACTGTTAAGGAATCTGAACAGTTTGATTCCAAATAAGGGCAGCTCTGACTAGACACACTAAGAAAATAAAAGGCAAACCCCACTCTCCTCTCCTGGATGCAACCTGACTGCCAGAGTAGTTCCCACAGTACTGCACAGATAGCTAGGTTCATTTTGGAGCATCCAGCTGTGAGGTGACACACTTAATGCACCAGTGATCTGATCCAGTCTAGAAAATCTTTGGGGCCTGATTCTCCGGTGCCTCTCACCTTGTGCAGTCATTTGTAGTGAACAGCCTGAATGCCCACACACTGGAAAAGCAGAATATAAAATATTTTGCACTGTTTATCCTTCACTGCATACCTGTAGCCACGTAAGCAGGTGCATGAGGTAAAACAGGCTTTGAATTCCTACAAGAATTTTATTTATATGCCGTTGTTTTGTTTTCCTTAAAGGTAAAATATAAAGCTATTTGAGCCTTCTCGACAGTGATCTTTTGAGCATTCCTATAGGATACTTCCAGAGCAAAAGAATATGCACACATAGAAATATGTGCAGGTCTAATAGTCAATACAGACCAGAACAAGTGCTAAACCTGAGTTCTTCCTTAGAAATTCAGATGCTGCCAGTTTAAAGGGGTTGTTTTCCTAACCTAGCAATCATTTCACAAAAGGAGCTCCAATGCCAATTTTAAATCAACGATTGCCCTGTTACAAACACAAACGACATCTCATTGCAGTTCAACCTCCTCTCCTTTTAGTTTTTATGATAGCAATTTAAGGATATTAGGAGCTGTGTTACTCCACAAAAGATGGTAGTGCAAGAAAACAGCTTTTCATGAGAAATGCTATAGCAAAAACTGTATACACTCTGATTTTTCAAACAATGATCACAAATTCAGAGAACAAAGTTTGTAGTAAGAAAGAATATTTTCTGGTTGGATATTTGGCAATTTTTTTACTTATTCTGTTTGGTTTTGTTATGTTTGTTTGCTTTTCTTGAGGGTACTAGTTATTGCATACATGCTGGAGAATAATCCTACAACAATGTGCTAAATTTTAAACAAGGTCATACCATTTTTTCCCACTTTTTTTTTTTTATTTTAGTATTAATTACTGCACCTAAATATATATTAAAAAACAAGATAGCTCTATCTTGTGGCACAAAGGTTGATTATATAAAAAATTAGAGGCTTTTGGCAATGACAGGAAAGTGAGTCATTTTTTCTGTTCTTTTACGGCAATTTCTTTCTTTTGTTTTCATTTAAGGAGAAGTAGAGATAATAATCTTATTAAAACAGTATATACAAATCCCTGTTCCTGTGCTACTGATAAGACACTAACTGTTCAGTCCTGCTAAAACTTACTCACAGGAACTGGCCTCTATTTTCAGAAGTCGCAGATTATTTTGATTACCTCCCTTTTTCAGTCAATCACCAGTTTAAGAAAATGTGGCAAGATAAAAAAAATGAAAGACACCTGCTTTTGGAAAGCTCTATGCCACAATTTTTGTCAACTTGTAGAGTGCCTGAAACGTTTGGAAATCACTCTGAAAACTGTGTTGCAGCCTTGGTTTGAGTTTAAAGTTCACACTTCGCGCAGCGGTGTGCCATGATGACATACCTGGATTACTTGAGGGTCTGCAAGTTCCACATCTGCACTGTCCTAATGGTCAGCCCTCATTAATTAGTCCTGACTGATCCCCACCGAGCCAGGCAAGACTTGGTGGTGTCCACATGTATTCAAGCATCACCAAATGGTTTCTCATCCTGCAAGTGCTTCCTCTGCCTCCAGTGGAGGCTGTGTGGAAAACACTATTAATTAATCTGGTGGTGAGGTGAACAGACAAGAAGGAAAGAGGACAGCCAGAATATATGCATGAGACCTCCAGCTGTGATCCTGGATGGGTTCTCTCACTTCTGGCAGGCACAAAAGTGAAATTAAGGTTTGGGTCTTAATCCTCTCCTGTATCACAGTGGATAATCTGTGATTTTGGGACGCTGTCTCTTGATGGGGTATTCTGGTATCCAGAAAGGCACGTTCTTCTATTAGGATAGAGTTGGAGAGGCTTAAATGTTTTGACGGCCTTTGTAACACCACAAAGTCAGAGGTGGGCTGAAAAGATGGATTTGGAAATGGAATATGGGAGAATATACGTATTTATTCATCTGTTGGAATTGACAGAAAGCTTTTGATCATGTTCAGTGTGGACTAAGGCCGAAAATAAAAAAGAGATCTGGAACTTTGCAATTGGATTTATGCCTAGGAAAGAAGCAAACCTAAATGAAGTGTTGTGGGGTTTAGGTCCTCCTCCTTTTTCTTGGGGAAGGGTTGAGGGGTGGTCTTGAGATGTGAGCTCATTTTAAAAGAGAGATTAGGGAAGATCTGCCCTAAATTGTCATTTTGTAATCCCTGCACCGGGCCCACTTAACTGTTTGACATGTGAAAATATTGTGCTAATGAAGTTCCAGCCTGCTTCTTAAATCCATCCTTGTGACTGTCTTCATACATCTGCATGTCCTGATAGATTATGCTTATTTTTATATATACATGAGTAATCTCATTGAAATCTACGGGTTACTACTGGTAGCATGATAGATGATTGTGGCTTGTGCCTTTAATCCATTACTGAAGCTGAAAGCTGTTTACAGATTCCTGTAATACTTAATTTTTGCTCAGCATGGAGAACTTAAAACAAGTATCTTAACTTTTTCAGCTGGCTTCCTTTTCTCTTTATCATTCCATGTGCCTGCAGTAGTTTAAATTATAGAACGCTACACTGACATTTAATTTAATCAACGTTTCCTGTATCTTTTAGATTTTGTGTGCACCTTCTACTAAAAATAAATACATTCCTTGTTTAATTAATAGAACCTAAATGTGGGATCCAAACTGCAAGTTGCTGAAACATGATTCTATCATTTAATTTCAGGAACCAGCTAACAAGAAACCGCAGAGAGCGCCCTATTCAGGGATGCAACAGCAGCATGTTTTATGTTCCCTAGGAAGTTATTTTAATGTCTTTTTGAAATATCATAGATGGGATTCTCTATTGCCTCTGGGAGAATGGAGACAAGA
>NW_008238447.1:1283192-1286006 GCF_000691975.1 Corvus brachyrhynchos | reverse complement strand
CAGTGCAACATAATTTTATTATGGAGGAGCAGATAAGCCATGCTGAATGTAAAAGATGAGAGCGGTGCTTGGACTGATTAGGACCACGTAAGGGTGTTCTTGTGCTGATGCTCTCTGATATGAAAACAGATGTTTGTAAGTTCCTAAGTGGTTTCTTCATTTTGATATGGCTTTAAGGTTATCACAGTACCTCAATAATTGGATTACTCTGGCACAAAGATAATGTTGTTTTATAGAACTCAGGCTTTGTTGTTCAATGCTGTCATTTATACCTCTGAGAAGTAGCAACAAACCATTTCCATGTAAGAAAGGTGGCATTTTACAGCAGCTCTCGTGAAAATGAGTGTGCCAAGACCCAATGGAGTAGAAAACTGGTGCTATGAATTTTCTAGGAGGGTGAGGCAAAAGGCAGCTGGTGAAGAGTGGTAGTGAAGGGACAAAGTCAGGGAAAACTGAAGACAGATTAGCTCTGTGTGAGCAGAGAGATCTATCTGTAAATTTTTTTTCCTTAGAATCATACATAAAACTTTAATTGGTGAACTAGCAGGTTCAGGGGTGGGTGGGGGAAACCTATTGAACACAGCACTATGCATAAAACACCTCCACAAACTAATTTTTAGGTGTACACTGCTCACAGTAAAGGTGTGTGATACCTTTCATTTCAACACAGTCATGTTCCATGAACGCTAGAACAGAACTAGGCTCAGGCCATGCTTCCCTAGTGCTGGGAAACTGAGAGTCAGCCAGACCTTTGCAAATTTCAAATTTAAAATAGCTAGCAATTTTTACACAGTAGCCTACTTTTCACTGGGTAAGTTGCACTGAAAATTTTCTTTTGCACTTTCTTTAGTTATTCAGGGTGGAAAAGTGGCTTGAAGCTGTGCTCCCAGCTGTGTCCAGCCCGTGTGTGCTAACATTCAACATCCTGTGCACTCAAATATGCAGGGCTAAATAAGGAGATGTCTTTAGGTTCTACTAAAAAGCATTTGGTTGACTGAAAATGTTGAAATGAGTCAATGCAGAAATGGCAACATCCTTCCTTTAAATAAATAAATAACCCCCCTCAAAATTAATTCTTAGCAATAAATAGCAAAAATTAAATTATTATGGGCATTCAAAATTGTTTTTAAAAGCATTTGGAAATAGGATGCTAGTGTCTTTGAGGAATGAAATGTCCTCATTATTCAAGACAAACTCAAATGCAGCTAGTAGCAGTCCAATGGGGCTTTTTTTCTTTCTTTCTTTCTTTCTTTTTTTTTTTTTTTTTGTAATTCTCTTTTCCACTGAACACCTTAATCCTATTGTAGAACTAGAAAAATACAGCTCCTGTGGAGAGCATAATACAATCTCACACCATTGTGCTTTTGATCTTAAATAAAATGCACCCGCATTTGGCTTTCTCTCTTTGCACCAGATTAGTTTTGGACCCAGCCACCCTTATTCCTTTCTTGTGTTGAACTGCAAGGAACTTTATCATGATTGTAAGGAGGAGTTGGCATAAAGCAAGTAGTAAAGGGGTGGGGGGAGGAGTGCTTCTGCAAAGAAAAAATGGTGTGGGAAGGGTATGAATAGAGAAGAGTTCTGAAAGATATGGGGAGGACACACAAAGCCATGTGTGTCCCATGGAAGTTTGGCTGTAGGTCCCCAGGTTTGAGATGACCTGAGCAGACCTCCATGCCCAGACTGTCTCATTGCCTATGCAGCACTAAGGGTCAGCAGCCATCACAAGCAGGATTTGCATGAGCAGGTGGGGGCTGAGAACACGTAACTTTGACAGCCAGTGCCAGCCTTCATGCACAGTTTGGTGATTGGGACAGTGCAGGGTGAAACATTACCACTTAGCATGTGTCCACCTTTCTCAAAAGTCTGAATTTAATTCAGAAGAGGCAAATTTGGGGTTGGCTTAGTGTTTGGGGGTTTTTGATACAATTGGACCATGGCCAGTTCCCTGTCTGTCCCACTTGGCTCACTGCAGGTCCTGAAAGCCATGCTGCTTCCCGCACCCCAGGTCTGCACCGTGCCAGAAATGTTGCTGCAGAGCTCAGGAGCCCCAGCCTGGGTTTTTCTCTGGTATGAGGAGTTACAGGGCTGGCTGGGAGAGCTGATGCTTGCACCTATACAGGGCTGGCCAAGCTCCCATCTGCCCTGCTCCCATCCCACCCACAGGACTCCCGTGGGAGTTCCTGCCACAGAGGTAGGGAGGAAGCCAAGAAAGAAACATTCCTCCAGCTCTTTTCTTTTTTTTCTCCTTTTCCCGTCAGGGTTACCACCCTCTCTCACCACTCCTACGGAGAGGTCTGAAGTCTCACTGAATCAGCAGTTGTGAATATTATCTGTGCTGTTAATGGTTTGCATATTTTTGCATGAAAGGGTAAAATCACTTAGGGACACACACACACTGAAAAGATCATATACAGTAACATATCCAAGCACGGGGGGAAAAAAAAAGGTTGTAATGTTCATGAATTCCAGATGATGACTTTTTAAATCCCCAAGAAGGCAGTGAAATTGTTTGATTGTTCTTGTTAATTATTGGACTTGTCCCAGTATCAAATATTTGTAGAAGATAAGACTTCCCTCGTGGAGATGAATAATAACCGAACTTGCTCTTCTTTGAGCAATTTGGCTCAGGGTGCAGATTTCTGCGTTTCCCGCTCTGAGGCTCGAACCCCGTCCAGCCGGCTTCGGCGCTTCGGAAAAGCACGTGTACAAACCGCTCCGTTAAAAATAAAAGACCCCGTAAGTAAACAAGAGAGAGAGCGAGCGAAAGGCAGACCTGGTACTTGGAGAGCGTGACTTTATTAGCGGCGGGGT
>NW_008238447.1:1282592-1282881 GCF_000691975.1 Corvus brachyrhynchos | reverse complement strand
AGGAGCGCGGAGGGCTGCAGTCCTGCCGGGCCCCGCAGGCCACTGAGGTAACCCCTGGGGCTGCGGGGTGACACCGGTGGGCTTCGAACCCACCGCATCATCTTCGGCTCCTGCGAGAGAGCGCGGAGGGGAAGGGCGCGGTGGGACCCCAAACTTCTGCCTCTCTCTCGGGTTCCAGCGCCCGGCCGGGGGTCCTGGGAATGAAGTGGGAGCTGAGGAGAGGGGATGCAGCGGGCGTCCGCACGGGCGGCTGGGCATGTGCGCGTTCGCACCGCTGTGACAGGGTCTG
>NW_008238447.1:1264650-1281250 GCF_000691975.1 Corvus brachyrhynchos | reverse complement strand
ACCGGCACCGGGGTGGGGGGCACCGGCATGAGCATCTTTATGTGTTTCTGCGAGGCACCTTCCTCGCTTTTGCCCGAGCAGGAGGGTGGCTCTGTGGAAGGGGCTGAAGGCTCTCGGTTTGCTCGTTTCGGCTCTTTTCCTCTCAAAAAGAAAACGGGTCAGGGGGGAAAAGCGACTTCCCGGTCAGAGCGCGGCCGCGCTCGTCCCCGCGGCTCCTCAGGCACTAGCGTTGGGAGCGAGCGCTGCCTTCTCTGAAAAGTTAGGGGACTTTATTCCAGCCCGACTGCGATCCTAGAATAACCGGAGCCGCTTGCCGGGAGGAACGTGATCGGCTTTTCCCAGGGGATGGCATGCTGCCTCAGCCCTGTACTTTGGTCAAGGGTAGAACCAATAGCGAGCTGTGGGATTTTGGGTAATAAGTGTGGGAATCTGCAAGAGGAGTAGGTCTAAGAGTGATTTGTTTTCTTACTGCTCATGAATAATGGCCTCGAGCTTTTTTTTTTTTTTTTTTTAAAAAAAAAGAACCAAAACAGCAGGCCAACGAAATAGGCACATGGGAGATTTGTAGGCGTTCAACATCGCAATCCTCATCATCATCAACAACAGCAATACAGTAGGGACATCCAGGAGGACGGTGTCTGATGAGAACTGTTTTCTCTGAGAGGCTGGTTTCACATTCTGGCACAGGTAGCTTTTGCTGTTGTTGACAACATTGACCTCTTCTGACAGGAAAGCCAGCAATAGCCTAAAATCAGAGAGAAAATGACTTTGGTTGACTTTTTAATTTTTAATAGAGCTGCATTTCACTCCATCTCTCTTGAAAAGTGAAATACTAAGTTTAGTTCAGGTTAGGAAAGGAAGTTTGATTCCAGCTGTAGAACTGTAGGATAATGTGTCCTGGCTTTAATCCTGCCAGTTGAAATCCAGCTAGTTGCGCACAGCCTTGCTGAAGTGAGCCACTCAGATTAAAAGGCAACTTCTTATGAGGAGCTAGTACAAAGTTTTTGGTTGAAGTCTTTTATCACCTGAAATTTACCTGAAAACAGCTACTTGTATCTGCTGCTCTTAATCCTTCCCAGACCTGGAAGGTACATTATTGCCTCAAAATTAATTCTTTGTCCTGCAAGCTATACCATTTACAGCTATCAAACTGAAATTGCAGAGAGGTTTTTTAAATTTAGCTATATCTGTCCAGGTTAGAGCCAGCTTTGTTTTATGAGGCTTCTGCAGCTGAAGAGGGAGAGGCTGGCACGGATGTGTTGCATCTTGCAAATGGATAGCATGTCTATTCTGACATGATTTGAACATGAAAACCCAATAAACACATGGTCATTATGCATGGAAATCTCACAGCAGAGCTTTCTGCTTGCACTTAGACTGTTTTGGTTGAGAGTTACACTGTAAGGAGCACAAGACTTGAAAGCTGCAAGTGGCTTGTGTAAACAGATGGACATTTGAGATGTATTGATGGTTTCAAGTTAATTCAGTTAACATGTGGGTGCACATGTATTTAATTCAGCCTAGTATAAGTTTTTGTAAGCAATGGAAGCTCATACGTGCCTTTTAGAAAGAAAATAAGAGCCTGTGGATTTTGTCTATAGGTCTTGGCTGTAGAGGCTCTGAGGGATTAGGATCATCCTGTTGTCATGATCTTGTAGGCCCAGGTGAGACTTAACAGAGAGCTTACAGTTTTACACTGAAGTTCACAGGTAGCTTGCAGATGAATTTTGAAATGGTAAGGTACCCTGTGCTGAGAAAACATAAAAGTGCTTAAACACATCTTGCTGCACTCTGATCGTACGTGCTGCTTGCCAGAATCAGTTAGGTTGAGCAATATCATTAAACTGTCAGCCCTATTGTTTACAATGGGATAGTTCCTCAATGCTCAGGATGAAGAAACCCAGCAGTTTTCTGTTACTCATTGTAAAAACGGAGCGCCGCGTTCCAGGAAGGTTTGTAAGTGGTGGAGCTCTCACTGCATAAAGCACGGGAGGAGACTGGGATTTGGCATCTCTGGCAGTGCTGCTGTACAGCAGCGTGTGTGCAGGAGCTTTGTTTTTGCCTGCAGTTCCTACTTACCCTGAGATAAAACACTCTGATGTTGGCATATGATACACCAAAAAAACAGAACGTTTGTTGAAAAATAAGAACTGCAGCATTTAGGAGAAAGTAAATGAACAGTCCTTCTAAAAATACAGCACTATGCTAAAATATTGCCAAAGCACTGCTCTGACGCTGTTGTAAGCTGTCATATTTTTTGACCATTATAAATAGATTAGTATTATTACAAGGATTTTTTTCCTATTAGCAAAGAAGTTTTCTTTTTCCTGTTTTCAACATGAGGATCCTCGCATGTTCCCTGAACAGGCAGAGCTGTGCTCATACAGAAGGCAGTGGGAATGTTGCTGGTGAGGAAGTGGGCATCTGGAGCCTACTGGAATGGCCCTTGTAAAGCCTTTAAGTCTCCTTTACTGTAAGTCCAGGGGATTTTGTAATCTGTTTTGCTTATATTCTCCATATCCTCAAGATGTTAGATATAGTCCAGTTAATCACTTAGGATATATTATGTAGTCAAGTTCAGACCCAAATTTGGTTTAGACAGCATTTACATTGAAGCTTGAAACAAAAGTGAGCTCCTTTCCAGTAGCACTGAAGTACTGGGGGCTTTGGAGAGCTTTCTTTCTTTTTCATGTTGTGCCCAGACCCAAAGAAAATTTCTTTTCAGTTTTGTGACCAAACAGTAGGATTAGGGAAATCAGCAGCCAAATCTGTTTCATTTTGGGAAACTTGCTAACAGATAACAACATTCAGGTCAAGATCAGAGCATTAGGTTTGCCTTCTACTGCTGGTCGTGGTGCACTTCCACCTTCTTTGGGCACTGCGTGGAGAGCAGAGGCTGCATGTAAAGTGGATTTCAGATGACTTACGTACAGTGGAGTCCACGTGGTGCTGGCTGCCCTATGGACATCCTGGATAAGTATCTGAGGATCACTCTTGCAGTGCCTTTCCCCAGGTCTCCGGCCTCTTCAGGCACGTGGTGAATGCACAGGGACATGCACAGTACACTGTGTGTGTGTAAAGTGCATTGTCTGAATAAGTTTTTATTGCCTACAGAGCACTCATCCTTTCTGGCTGCACAGGCTTCTAGGTGAGGAGACCATACACTTCATGACAGCTTGAGGAGGGTCTCCTATAATATTTCTGACAGCTTTATTTTCTGTCTCCTCCAGCCTCTTTCTTTTCCTTTGAGCTGCAAGCGTAGATTGAAAAGAAGGTAATACATAAGAGGATTCTTTAATATTGGCTATTTTCGGAGGCACAAAGGACAATTACTTTCTCTTCCTACTAACCTCCTGCTGGCTTACTAGCTGCTTGGGAGGCTAGTGATTTTAAGAATACCACTTTACCCAGTGCATCAAATACTGAGCAAATCTTTGCTCACCAAGATCCCAGTTCCTACATCCCATGGTAACACCAAAAATTGAACTTGAGTGGGCAAGAGCTCCAGCCCCTACTGTGAAGACTCATACAACCATCAGCACTTTTGAGAGTTAAATTTGATCCATTGGCCCTGAGCTGTGCTGACAATTGCCAGCTAAAAGACCTTTCAGTGAATTGTCCTTTAATAGAAGTCTTCCCGCCCCCCCTCCCGCCCCCCCCATTTCCTGTTGTTCTTTTAAATAAAAAGAAATTCTGGTGACAAAGCTAAAGTGTATTCTGTGATTATTGCTTGAAGAATAAAGTATTTGTCTATATTTCAAGGAAATTAATTGCCTGAAAATTGCAGGTTGGAGTTATTTTGCAAGGATAGTGTTCTTCACTACTGCAAAATCTCATGGAAAAAGCCTCACACTATTTACATTATATATTTATGCACTAGTATTTGATCCTTTGAATGATTATAGTTAAAATACATGGGAAAGTCAGTACTGTATTAATACTGTACTGGTCTGAGAAAGGACACCAAACACTTAGACCAATCTATTTTGGTTTGTGAGCACATCCTGAGAGAAACTGACCAGGCTCAATTGGCCAGTGCAATTTGATGACATTTTGTAGCTTCTGCAAGGAGCAGAGTTTTACAGAAGAGGAGACAAGTAAAACCACACCTCACGGAGGAGTGATTTCCATTGTTGTCTCCTGGTGCCTAGAAGGGTAATACAGGTTTTATTTGAAATGAATCTGAAAGGTCTTAGGAATGCTTGTGTCTAATTCAGCAGGCTTAGATTTGCCCTATGTACACAGAACTTGCCTTTACCGGTTCAAGCCTAGTGGGATGTGTAAGGTGTAACCAGAGTATTACTAAAATTGTATTTGAGGTCTTACTACTGCTCTTATTGGCAGTGATGTTGATGTATTTAATTTAATTTAATTTAATTTAATTTAAACCCAGATTCTCCGCACTGGCTTTTGGGTTAAGCAGGTTAGAAGGATGGCTAGGACAGCAAAGAGCTGATGGGATAGGGCGAAATTGCTGGCTCATAGCTGGGCTCCTCCTCCTTTACATTGCTTCGTTTGCCCATGTTTTGGAGGAGAGGGGACAAAACTCAGTTAAGTTTGCTCTGCTGAGACGCTTTGCAACGGTTGTAAATATGGCTTGCAGTATCTTCAGTTTCTATAGGGACTAAGTGAACAAAACAGGTTTAAATTCAATGGAGTGCCATATTGTGGTTTGTAGCAGTCAGTCTAAAGATGCATTTAATTAAACTGGTTCAATTTCTAAACTAGGACTATGGAGTCTACCTTTTACACTGCTATAAAATCCTTGCGTATGAGTAAGCTTTCAGGGTAATGAAAAAGGCTAGGGGACACAGTTGTGATCCTCAGCTAACCAATTAAATATTTTCTTAATAAGGATCTGGAAGTTAATTTTACAGTCCATATTTTTGAAATGAAAGCAAAATACCTATTATATGGCTAACTCAGTGCCTTTAGCCAGTGAATAGAAGAGTTGCTTTTCTTAGCTGGGAACACCATTTTAATGTCACAACCGACCTTCTAGCAGGAGATTAGTCCTAATAGACCAGGTTTGTACTGAAAAAGATTCAGAAACCATTAGAGAAGAGAATTAGAAAATGATAGAAAATGAATGGTTTTTGAGTGATTTCAGAGCAGATTGAATTAAAGCCAGATACTGACTTCTGTATTAAAGAATTTTTTACTGAAACAGAAAGTACCTATTCTGTAACAGTGATCATTCCACCAAATCACACTCTGGTGGAGTCTCCTCCACTGACTCTGGAAGGAGCCTGGGGTCATTGAGGTACCCAGGGAAAGGCAGCTGTTGTAGCACTCTGCTGTCCTTACGTGGCATCCAGGAACATACAACCGTCTTTTCATTGAGATGAGCTTGCTCCTTATGCCATGGCATTAAGGATCCTGGTACTCATGTTGATATATAGACAAACGCATAAATAATAGCAAGGAATGCAGTGTATGTGTCAATTACACTTCTGTTTAATAACAAATTGAACACACCTGCCAGGAAGCTATGCAAAATATATAAGAAGCATATTAAGTCACAGGAAAGGGAATGTGTTAATGCAATATTCTGCTTTACAAATTCAAATCTGGAAGAAGAGTGTGTTCAGTAGGAGATACTGTGCTCTTTTCTGTGCTTCAGATTGATTTTATATCTCTAATTGTATGCAGGCAGCTGCCAGGAGCAGGACAGAACGATTCTGAGGAAACGGAACGATTTGTTCTGATTTCCAGGAACGCGGGATTGTGTAGTGGCACCATGGTGCATTAAGTGTGTTGTGGTTGAGATTTATAAATATAGGACAATTAATTAGTTCAGGTTTGGGAGTCACACACAGATTACTCTGTCAGTGTGTGCACAAGTAGGGTGAGTATTGAGTTCTTGATGGAACTTGTTACCAAGATCTGTTTTGAGCTTCCTGTAGACAGGAAAGACAGAGCTGGGATAGAAATAGTGAAGTGCTTGTCACTTCTGTAAAACAGTTTCCAATTGAAACCTGAAATTATATATAATGAGGCATTCCCATAAACAGGGTTGCCGTAGGTAAGTAGCAGTTTGCACAGGATGATGGAAGTTTTTCCACTGTAGAGGAATAATATTAATTCTCATGAGAGGCTACAAATGAGTAAATGCTGATAAATATGTACGAATGTGTATGTGTGAGTTTAGTGCTTCTGAAAGGCAATTGACAGTTCTGGAAGCTGAAGGCCTCTCTGCCAGGAAAGTGCTGTGGAGGAAAGCAGCCCAGTAAAAGCATGTGGTGATGTCCCAGGATGTGTTCTGTGGGCAGCCCCTGAAAGCAGCGGTGAGGATGGGGGTCAGGTCTGCACCCACTTGAGGCTCTCTCAGTAAAACGTGTGTGGAGGGGATTCTCCAAGCACGCATCTAGTAGATGCCCAACACATCTAAAAGGTGTGCTTGGGTCCTTCATGTGGGTGCTTGCCTCCTACCCCAGTCACAAGATGCCATTAGACCAATATCTTGCTCTGTATAAGATGTGGTCTTTGAATGAGAGCAATGCATGTGTTTTTACCAGGAGCAATGGAGGGGAGGGAAGCACCTTCTTGCACCTTCTACACATGTCCCACTGTTCTTTTAATAACTCATGCACTGTGCTGGCACAGAAAGGGGCTCCTAGTGAGAAGTAACAAGCTGAAATGGGGTAGAAAATGGAGAAACCAACAGATTCTAATCCTTAAAGTATGTTGGAGGTAAAGGCATGGGTCCCGTTGTGTGAATAGCAGCAGTACTTGCATACCCAAGCACCTCTGCAATGCATGCAAACACAGCATAAAGAAGTAGCTGTAAGAGGCAAGATGGGAGAAAAAAGCTGTTGCACAATAGTAAAAGGTTTTAAGAATGCAAGATTTTTCTTCTTGCTTTGCTTAGTTTTAAATTCTGTGGTTTTACATGTAAGAAAAAGGAAAATATGTACTTGTATAACTGTACGTTTTTCTGTAATTATTTTTATCTCAACACCTGAGTGTGAGTTGTAGAGGTGTGCTTTATGGCCCTGTTTAAGAACAATATTTAAGTATAGGCTTAGCTTTAGAAATGTGGCTTAATTCATTTCAAGTCAGCAAAATATGAGTTTGCACAAGTGCAGTGTTAGTTAGATAAATGAGATTTCAATGCAGCTAAGTCCCATTTTTGATGACCGTGCAGACAGTGCCCTACTGCCCTTCAGGGTGATTTAGATGCCTAAGTCATTCTAACAAAGGGGAAAAGAAAAAAGTTCATTTCCTAAGTTACCTGTGTTGTTAAACATTGTTCTGAAAACTGCAGGGACTGCGACAAGTGAGTGTGAGAGGTGTCTTCCAGGACCTCCAGTGACTGCAGGATTTACATGGATTCCAGCTTTAAGGAGTGATACCGAGGACATTGTAGATTTTCAATAATAGTAGCAGAGATTGGGTTCTCTAAGTCCTTCTACAGTTTTGTTTTCTTTTATATCACTGGGGATGTTGGTCAGGTGGGACCACAGGAGGCCACCTACATGGGCAGGGTCAGTGCTAGCAGCAGACTGGGACAATCATGGTTCTGTATAGTTGAGGCTTGAAAACCTTCAGGATGGAGGTTTGTTTAGAGTTATTTAGGGTTGTTTTAGGGTTTGTTAGGGTTGTTTTGGTAGGTTGTATTTCTCTGATTATATTTTAGTTTATATTCTTGTTAAGAACATCTGTGTTCATTTTATAATGCTTTCTGGTCTTTTTTTCCCGGTTTGATATTCCAGATCAGTAGAATCTTTGTCAAGCTGATCCTTCATGGCTCCCTCTGTTAATGGAGAGGAGTTTCCTGCAGAAAGTGTTGCAGAGAAACATCTTCCCACTGACAGTGCATCTTCCCACTGACAGTCAGGGACAAGTCACCTTCTGAGGCCGAAATTGTACATGTGAGAGCAGAGCCTGAGAGATGGGAGGGGAGCGCTATGGGCCTGGTTTTGTAGCTGCTGCTGTCAAGGCAGACTTTGCTATTTGTTTTAGTCTATTGATGCTAAAACCTTGAGGTAGTGAGCCTGTGGTTAGCCACTTGAGTGTGCATCCAAATGGGATTTCGAAAATTGCAGAAAGAAGTTCAGCAGTTGGTGTTCAGTGATGTTCTATGGGCTTGGAACACAGCAGTTTCCAAATCCAGCTGTTTCAAGTAAAAAAGTAGCAAAAAACTTAAAAAAGAAAAAAGAATCTGACTGAACCGTTGAGAGTTTTGCTATTAGTTTCCTTTATTTAGTGGGACAAGGTTTTGTCATTTCTTAGGTTGTTCAGGAAGCGTGGAGTCTTTTCAGTGTCCTAATAGGCTTTGGTTCAGCCCCTTGTACAGTTTCCCATGTAGAGCTTTTGTTTGTTACAGCTCCAGCTCAGGAGAGCAATGAGTGGGGTGTTTCTGTGGAGCTGTGGACTTCTTTGCATTGACTCAAACACACAGTTTAAAGAAAATGGGGATGTGTGTTGGGAGGCAAATGAAAGCATATTGTTTTTTATAAAGTGTCACCTGCAATGTGCTTCTAAATAAACCCCTGTATGGCCATGTATGGGGTTTTTTCACTTGAAAGACACTATCTCCTTCTTCTAAACATTTGCACAGCAAAGTAATGCATTATTGCATTTTCATAAATAATTGAAAAGCAACTTAAAAGAAAGTAGGCCAACAGAAAAAAAAAAGAAAGTGTCGGTTTCAAATTTGAGAGAAGAAAAATATGTTTCCTTCTTGATAGCAAGTCAGTTAAATGTTATTAAATCCCATTTTCCCACCCTGACGTGACCAAAGACAAATCTGAAAATTGACAATTTCATTTGAAAGAGAGAGAAATGGGGGAAAAGGTTTTGAAATGCTGAGTTTGGTTTGGATTGTTTCTCCTTTTTATTTTTTTTAAATTTTTTTAAATCCTCCCCCCCCCATAAGAAATGAATTGTGACCCCTTATCAGTTTGCAAGTCACTGAGGAGCAAGTCTCTGGAGGTCTGTGTGTTGGCTTCTCAGTGCCGTTTGCCGTGCTGGGCTGTAATAATGCAAGTTATTTTAGAACTGTGCATACGTTAGTGTTCTGGCGCAGCATGATACAATAATGTGTGAAAAAGCATAAGATCACACCTTGGTGAAACTTGCAGATTTCCTGCATAATCCGACAGTGAGCTCTTGTCAGGTTTTGACTATATGTAAAGTGAGAATAAAGTTTCCAGAAGCAAAGCGCAAGCCTTGGATGCATTTTGAATGGCTGTGCAGGGATTTTGGCCCTGACATGGTTCCGAATGTGCCTGGCTTTAAGCCCTTTAGTCCCACTGTAGCTAGCAGGTCTTCTTCAGTGCCTAAAATCTGGCAAATGTTTTAAGCCCTTCGCTGAATGGGGGCTTTAATTTTGCTGGCGCTGAGGAAGATCAAAGAGCCTGAGTAAATAGTTTCTTAAAAAGAAGTCAATGACATGAACAGTTTTCATGTGACATACAGTGGGATGGATCTGGTGGCAGAACCAGATGTTGACTGTGGGAATGGTTTATGGCCATGGGTCTGTTCACCGCTCTGTGGGCATGTTGGTCCCGAGCCGGTGTGGCTGAGGGAAGATGGCCAGATGGGAAGTGGGAATATTCAGTTTCTAATGCTCTCAGTGCAAGATGAGGACCAGCAGGGTCTGCGCCTGGGCCCTGGTTTTTGCTGTACCAGGGGTTAGACGGAATTGCTGGGTGAGGTCCTTCCATCAGGCAGGAGGCCTAACCAGCGAGTCCCAGCAGCCCTTTTCTGGCATGGGGATCAACAGATCAGTGATTGCCTGTATTAATGTGTTGTTTAATTTGCTTTAAGATTAGAGCTGTTCAAAGAATCGACCCCAGTGAAGATTAGTTTCATGCAACTGATCTGTCCTCCAGAGCAAAAAATGTGCATTCTCTCCTGCTTTCCTCCCAGCTTTACTCTGTCTCCTTTCATTTTTTGCGGCTGTGTTTCAAGTCCCTGCCCACCGTTTCCAAAATGTGTGATATATTTGTTAAGGATTTGGAATTTGGGATGCTTCGATATAACTTTGTGTAGGTTTTGTAGAAACACCTGACATGTGTGTTTAGTTCCTAAACACCTTCTGTGCTTGATTTATCCTCACAGGTTGTCAAGGTATTCAGATGACCTGAAACTGAGGAAGTGAGAGGGAGCTCAGCTGGCAAAAGTCTGACATTGAGTCTGACTGCGGCTCAAATTTGTTTTGCAGAGTTGAGCCCAGGCTGCGTAGGCGGTGAAGAAAGCCTTCTTCACTTCACCATTGTATCCAAAAAGCTCTGAGCAGCATCGTTTTTTTGCAGGTGATGAATAACCTAGTTAGCTCACATTGATTCAATCCAGTGACAGTTCTCCTCGGAGAAGGCATGGTGGGAATTTGTGAGACTAGGTTCATTGGTGGGGATGCGTGGTGGTTCTTTGGGAGGTCCTCTCAGGCACAGAAACCATGACTTGGCCATTTGACAGGGACCACCAAGCATAAGTTATGTCTTTACATTAGACACTGCTGTTTGCCTTGGCTCAGCAGCTTGGCTTCTAGTGGAGAAGGTTCAAAACTTTTACCCTCTTTGGGTATTTTTCAAGTCCTGTGGTCACCAGTTGTGATCATCAGGGGCAGGCAGATCTTGAGGTTAAATATGTGGAGGATGCTCACAAGCCAGAGTCCCTGTTTGTTGTCACAGATTTTCCCTTCCCTTTGGCTGTCCTGACATTGTCTCCTGGGGCGTAAGGCCAGGCCTCTCTGTCCTGGGAGCTGCCATGTCTAGGTTGAAGGAGGGCTTTCTGGGCAGAAGGCAGTCATGCTGTTGATACAGCACTGTGTGCATCATTGTTTGTGTTATTACTGTTTTACATTCGTATTTGTAAGAACAGCATATTGATGACTGCGTGTTAAAACTCTGTCTTTTAGTGCCTTGCTGTGTTTCTGAAAAAGGAAGAAAGCTACATTCTTACTTGGAAAAACACAGAATTACATTGGAGCAAGTACTAGTGCTGTGTTCATACATGATCAAATCCAGACAGATTAGGGCACGGTGTATAAATTGCCTTCGTGTTCGTTGGGTTAGCAGCTGTCAAATAAGTGATTACGGGCGTTGGCATAGCTTTTATTCCCATAGTCACTGTGAAACAGGGATGGAAATGTAACAGATGCCATTTAATATGGACCAGCACCTAGGTTCTGTCTCTGGGTCTGGCTCTTCTTGCCTCATGGCCAAAGTTTCTTAGCATCTTTTTTGCTTTAATTCCTCAGTACTTATAAATTGAGATAATCGTGCTCACTTGCTTTACAGGAGATTTCTGGGGCTGTTTGGTAAATCATTTGAGATCCTTTGATGAAAGATACGAAGTATATGCTAGAGCATTAATGATAAGAATAAATTGAAAAATTCTGTTGAGATTGAGGAAAATTACTGCTCCTAGATGAGCTTTGCTTTGCTGGGTGTTGTTAACTTCTGCAGGAAGTAATTTTTTAAGATATTGTGTTGGGGTGTCATTTCTTGGGATTTTTTAATTTGTTAACTGACAAGGCTTTTTGATACCAGGCACTACACTTGAAGTCCTGTTGAAGAGCAAATGAAGTGTTGTGATGCTATTTTTTGCAGCATAGGAGTCTATGGTGACTCATTTAGTGTTTGTAATGCCTGTGACAGATTAAAAAAAATGAAATCAGTTATTCCCAGCGAGATGGATACACTCAGTCAGACCCTATTTGAGAATTATTTGCTGCACTGTTAAAACCAAAGTACACATCTTCCCCCTCCCCCCCGAAAGAATCCAGCTTATCATGAAATGTTTATCAGAGCCATATAAACATTTCTTGACTGCTGAATTTTGAAGGGAAATTCTTTTGGTCTAACATATGTATTGCAAGCAAAACTCTTCACAGATTTAAAAAAAAAATATAATTAGCTTGGTTGCAGCCCTACTTATTACCAAGCATGCCAGCATCTGGCAAGGGTACGGCGATCTGGGAATTCACTGCTTGAAGCCTTGGAACAAAGTGTTCTGATCCGACCCCAGGCAGTGAGTCCAGGACTTGAACTGGAATCTTCAGGAGCAGAGAAGTCTTAAGTGTCTGGAAAATTGGCCTGTTGAGTCACCACACAGGCACTAAAACAAAACTAATTTTAAGCAGGTCAGAGTTCAGTGATTCCCTCTGGAATCTAATTTTTTTTTCCCTAAAAAAAAAGAAGTCTCATGTTTTAAGTGAAAAGGGTCAAAGTTGATGCACTGCTACAATTTTTGAATGCTTTCCCTTAAGAACAGCCACCCAGGCTAGGATTAGCATGAAGGGCTGCTAGGCTGGCACTTCAGTGTCTGGGTTAAAAATATTTTAAAGCAGTAAATGCAGTCAGAACAGAGAGAGAGATCCCTGGGAGCCTTCCTATTCAAAAATGTGTAAGCTCAGGGCAGCAACTGCAATGTAATTTAGGGCAGTATATGCTTCATAGCTTTGGAGAATATTGCCTCTTGTTAATGTTGCATCAGAGGACAGTGGGATAGTAGTAATTTTAGAAAGGTGGTATTCCTGTTTGTTCTACACTGGAAATTTCAGAATAAATAAAAGGAAGCATCAACTGAGGAAGAAGTGTAACTGCTGAAACCCAGCAATGAATCCATCTCTGAGCAGACTGTAAAAACAACAGGGGAAAGTGGGCATAGAAACATTTTCCTGGGAATGCAGCTGCAAAAGGAGCATAGCAGACAAAGGCAAAATCAGGTACGTACTTCAAAAGGCATGTGGGCAAACTTCTGTCTGAGAGCCCAGTGAGGAGCCTGCTCTCATTAAATTACAGAATGTTTGGGGGGATCAGATGACAGGATGCTTGTATTGCTTTTCCATTGCTGAAGAAGTGGGACTGTCTATAAGCAGGGATGATTCAAATAGCTGTTCAAAAAAGCATGCTTGCAAGAGGGAGGGAGATCTTTCATTCCCATTTCTTTATTAAGATAATTTCCTTCTTTTCCCCTTTGGGTCTTGCCAAGTTCGCTTTACATTTGCAAGTGAAAAGGATGGTCTAGGCTACCCAAGGAAGCTTGGATCTGAAGTCTGTTTGTGTCAGGCATTGTGGGCTTGGTGATTTCTGTTTATCTCTGAGGAAATAGTCCTGCTTGCACAACAGGGCAAATGCAATGCGCAGATGTCAGAGCTGCTAGAGCAAAGAGGGCTGTCTAGGAAAAGCTATGCCAAACCTAATGGTGGAGTGGAAAAGGAGCAGCTAGGACTTCTGGCTTCCTCCCCGTGCCTTTCCATGGCTGTAGGAAAATCTCTAGGCCAAACGGAAAGCTCGTTGCTGTTCACAGTGAGTTGTAGCCCATGTGAACTGTTCTGTTGATAGGAGGATATTTTTATGAATGTTTACCCACATAGGGGTGCAAAGATTTGTGTGCTCTGGTCGCCAGTGCAAGAGTCAGAATGGTCTGTGAAATAACACCTCTTCCACAGGGCTTCCCCTTCAGTGTATAGGAATCACTGAGAATGAGGCTTTTGGAGTGAAGGAGCTATAAAGCTTACATTTATTAGGAGAACTGCAGCCTGCCTTGCTACTGCATGAGGTTATTGGAATGCTTCTCCTTTGTTATTCCTGTAGGTATAGAGGGCATGGGGATTTGAATGGGAGAATGTGTGAGGCTCTGAGATCCAGTTTGTCTTCCAGGTTACAGCAAGGCTCCATTTTTCCCAGGCTTAACAAGTAGCAACCATGGTTTACTAAAATATTTATTTATATTTAGTGAAAACTTACTTACATGCAGTTGGTTTTGTGTTTAATATCACAGTTTATAGCCCTTTGAAGTCTGCATGTCTGAAGGAAAGAGAAATGCTTAGGATAAGCTGAACTTGAATTAATCGTGTAGGCAGATACAGATTGAATTTCCTGTGTGGTTCATTTTGCTAAGGGAATAAGTCAAGCAATGAGTAATGCTAGGCCAACTTGTATCACAACAGGAGGTGGTGTAGCTTTAGTGCAAGATAGCCTGGTTCATTGAATCCGAATTATTGACCAGTTCTCCAAACTTCAGGGATGATGGTGGTTCTGAAGATAAAAAGTTAACTTACGATTTGTATGGCTTTATGTTTTGAAATTGTGAAGGTGGGATAAATCACACAGACTTCCAGCCCTGACACTTTAATCTGCAGTGATTTGAAACTTGAAAACTACAAAATATTTAAAGGTTTGGATTTATATTTTCCTTTTTGAATGATGTGTTTCTTTTCACTAGATTGTGACCCAGTGGAAACTTTGACATAAGGAAGAACTTTAGGGAGCTAAGAAGCAAAGTGTGTTTTGGGTAGTTCCCAAATACAGTATTTTTTTGTTTGTTTGATCTCTGCATTTGTAATTCCACAGTTGTCCTTGTATCCAGCCCCTTTTAAATCTTTTCTTAGCACAGGAGAATTGCAGCATGTGCATGCTGTGCTGATCCTTTTTGTTTAACTCACAATTCTTTGCTCTCAAACTGGCTATCAGAATATGATGGGTCAACAGGATCGTTCTCTTTAGCATGGAGCACACCTGAAATATCTGCTTAGGTAGTGCTTGTGATTTCTCAGCAAATATTCAACCCAGTGGGGAGCTGCAGGACTCACCTCCATCTCCCAAGGGTTAACAGTAACCTATAATAATAATCTTGTGGCACAAAAATGCTTCTTTTTATGCATTACCTATTTCCAGAGGCCTAATTTAGGTTTTGTATCAAAATGGATATCACAAACGCTTGAGCTTCCTGCTGGGAATGAAAGTGCTACCGAGAGACTCCGTTCTCTGTCATTCTCATGGTGTCCAGGAGGGGTGAGGAGGCAAGGTAACAATTGCTGATATCTGTAGCAGTAAGTATAAATAGTAGCAGGATGGGTTGCAAAGGTAAAATACTTTGACAGTATTGTTCGTGTGAAAGCCTGGCCCTTGCTCTCAGTTAGAATATATACGTGTGTGTGTAAATATATGTGTTTTCATATAGGGGCCAATTTATATCTCTACAAGAAGAAAGTTGGGTTTATTTTTTAACTGCACAAAAATTCACCCATCATTAAAAGAAAAGGATATTGTTATGGGTATTCATGCCTAAATACACAGGCGGCTACACTCAAAGATCAGCACGTGTGTCCCTGCTCTCTCTGTGCGTGTTTTATGCCAGATTCTGCTGTAGATCCAGTGGAACTGTTTCCATCACTTACTTTCCTCAAGGATCTGGCTGTTTAATGTTTTCACATTAAAAAATCATGTTTGGATATTTTGTTGTTTTTGTAAGAAGTCGAAACAGGGAAAGTGAAAGCCGGATTAAACATTTTTTTTTGAGGTCAGAAATGCTTGCTGAACACCCAGATAGTTTCTCTCTCCCTGGTATTGATTTTCCATTGGAAGCACATGTGGGAGGAAAAGGAAGATTTTAACAAAACCTACAAAACACTCATGTTTCTGAATTTCCTGGCAGTTGCTATTTTTCCTTCTCTTTTTTGCAAAACTTGGTTATGTCAAGTTTGTCCCAAACCATGTCTCTCCTCCTGTCCCTGATCCCTGCTTTGGGCAGGAGGGCAATTCCTGTGGCAGAAGCCATTCTCCTATCTCAGTCTCTGGAGGCAAGGGATTCCCAGGGTTCCTGTTGCTCTAGTGTGGCAGGTTCAGCTGCTGAAATGTGGATGGGGTGAAAAGTGCTCACCTGATCTGCCAGCCCCAGTGAGTGTAGACACCTGGGTTCTAACAGGGCATGAGGGAGAGAACAAGAACCCTGCCCAGTCCGGGGCGCAGGTCTGCCTTGGCATGCCGGCCAGCCCACAGACTGTCCAGGCTGGATGTACAGGGAGTACCTGGGGCGTGCATGAGTGTGTGTGTGCTGGCCTAAGTGCCGTGGCAGTAGAGGGCAGAGCCAGGCCAGGCAGCGTGGGATCTGTGCCATTGGTTTGAGCCCTGCATGGGTATTGTTGTATCGGCTTTGCCCAAGTCACCTGGCTGAGCACCCAAGTGGTCCTTAAACAGAGCAGCATTGGCCCACCCAGGTGCAGGGGTGAGTGTGGGGCAGAGCACAGAGAGCATGAGCTCGGCCCCGCTCTGCCTCTACCGTGCTCTGCCGTGCTGGGGAAGTCTCTTGACCTTTTGTTCCTCGGCTTTCTTGTGTTTAAGGACGTACAGATTTAACCATCACTCATGGGTTTTGCAAGAATTAATTAATTACAATGTCGACCAATTTGAAGACTTGTAACCCTAAATAAACAAGAACATAACCAGTTATTTTTCTTTGTATTTACGCTATAGGAAAAATCCACTCATTTATTTCCAAGCACGACACACAAAAACTATCTTCACACTTCTGAGTGGAGCTGGGGCTTGATGCCAAGGCTTTTTTTTTCCTAGAGAATATGGTATACTCGTACACTCAGATCGAATGGTACAACCTCACGGTTTCACTCAGGAGATAGAAATTTTTTTCTTACTGTGTTTTTGTACTTGGAAACTGTAAATACCAGGCGCTTCTCTTCGGTCAAGTTCTTTGTCCTCATGACCACACCCATTGCCAGTGTCCTTCAGCATGTGAACTTTCTTCTTTGGAGTAGCTCTAACCAGTAAATGGGATGTCTTTTCCCCCCATATTTTCTGCCATCTCCTTCTACATTAATTATTGGTCTTAAAGAATCTGGGAATTA
>NW_008238447.1:1205096-1264625 GCF_000691975.1 Corvus brachyrhynchos | reverse complement strand
GGGAAAGAGAATGGAGAAAAAATATAATAGGGGTGCTTATCACCTCATCCTCTTTCTTTTGTGTGTTGAGAAGCCCTTGAGTGTATTAATTTGAGAATTAGGAGTAACTTCTGTCCCACACCTGATGCAGCCCTACAGAAAGGCCATACAGTGCCCTGGTTTAATGTCAAACATCAAGGCACAACAGAGTGAGGGAAGTCAGGGTTTGTGACTCTGCATTTGCCATCATATGGGAGTTAAATCAGAGCTAAGGGTTTTTCTTTTGTGTTTTAATTTCCTTTGTTTTAAGAAAGTATTTTTTAAATGAAGTGGGGGAGGAGAGTAATACGCCACTGACATGCTTTGGGATCTAAAGCTCCTGTGGACCCCATAGGATGTCAATGGACTCATTAAGATTTAGCCAAGTTTTATGCATTATTCATAATATACATTCACAGCATGCACCCTAAAGACTGTCTCCTGTGAATGCTTAGTCAGAATCATTTGCATTCTGTATTATGGATCCATAATATAGAATACATTTAGCTGCATTTTGTGTATTATCCTTTACACTTATTTCCAGCCTTTACTGTTCTGGCATATGCCCCAAATGTGTTTAAACAATAGCATGCAGTTATGTTTTGTTGCTCTATAAAAACTAATGCATAATAAGGACCCTGATGAAAATTAATTATTGCATAAGAGCAATGGACAGGCTTTCTCCTCTTTGTAGCTTCAGTGACCTTTTAAACTTACTTTTCTAACATGTTTAAGAAGTATTTTAAATTCTGGACTGATATTTTGTAAATTTTGTGTTTCAAATACACACAAAAATCATTTTTGATGTGGAAGGTTGGCAGGTGATAAAACATCGAATTGAAGCTGAGATGCTTAATAATCATAAGAGTCTTTTGCTGTGAGTTTACTCTAATCCTATGAACATTATTTCTGCTGTACATGACAAGGCGAAAGAATCAACAAAACACCACATCAGAAAATTAATTCTCTTCCTGTCATCTAAAGCATTGAAGCTCCTCTGTTTTATTTTTCTCAGCTGCCAGTACATCATGGTGATGGGTCTGATCTTGGCTTTGCACTGATCCACAGAGTGGCCCAGACGTGTTCCTTACACACCTCTGCCTTAGTTTCCCCATGGGAAATGGTGCTCCTTAAATTCCTCTGTAGGAGCTGTCTATCTAGATTTACTCCTTCAGCACCCTGCCTCTGCCAGTAGAGAATATTCGTTTTGGAAATTCTGCTCTTGCAAGAAAATGGGATTTCTTTCGGGGCCAAATTGCAGTAGAGGGAAGACAGGGAAGTATGAGGATTATCTTCCTTGTGCAGAATTGGTTAAGGGAGCACTTTTTTGAAGTGTCTTCCATTTTGGGGACCATGAAAATATTTCTAGTTGCTGGAGCTTGCACATGAAAACACCAGTTGGGCAAAATCCAGGATCCTGTGGCATCCTTTGCAGATCTGTTTCACTTCGGGAACAGCCCCTGTGTGTGTTCAGGAAGACGTGGGGAATGTCAGCCTTTCATCCATTTTATTTTTCAGGGAAGGGCTACAAGGTTGTACAGGTTACAAAAAACCTGTTGGGATGGTGATATCCTTGTCTCAGGAGCCTGCCTGGCTCACACTGGGCAGCAGTGGTGCCTGGCTAGGACTAAATATACACCGTATACACAGAGGAAATAAGTGACTTACTACGTCAAGTTCTTTGCAAATGTTGTAATACTTGATTAAATGCCAGTTCTTATCAAAACACTTTCAAAAGTCTTGATATCACATAAGATTGAAATGTTTTCTTTCCCATCATAGACTCCCAACATAGGAGAATGTTTTGGCAAAGTATAGTAGGGAGGAAAATAGTTGGTATAAAATGAATTTAAAACCTTAAGGGTTATTTTTATTTACTTTTTTCCACTAGGTCTTCAATGCTACCTTTAGGCAGCGTTCGTACACGCGTGCCCTGAGGATACAGTAGAGAGTTAGCAAGGATTTTTCTGTGGCCCAGGCAAAGTGGAAACATGCTATCCTTTGGTCCAGAACTGTCTCTTGCGCTCTCAGTAGAGTAACACCTAAAATACAAACATTTGACATTTCTGTTCAAAAGCTATGACCAGTTTTTCATGAGAATTTTTTAATAAGTGAACTGAGAATTGTGAATTTGTAAATACCTGTATTTCGCAGCATGCCATTGCTGTTACTTTTTCCTTTTGCTTACATAGAAATTAACAGTTCATGATTTTTAAGTCTGATGCATAGAAATAAAATATTTATTATTTCTTTTAGGTAAGATGTGGTGCAGTGGAGTACTCATCTCTGTGTAGTGTAGTAATAGCGTGTATTGAGTGTAATAATGTGAAGTATGAGTAATCATTGTAGCGGGAGTATAATCTCTGAGACCAAACTGGAAGCATTGCCAGGTGAATTTATTCCTGTGGAGCAAAGCTACCTTTCCATCTTGGCTGCTGCATGCATGGGACAGGGGACAGGAAAGAAAGACAGAAGATACGAGGCTGAGATCCAGGTTTTTCCTCAGCTCTGTGCTGGAAGTTTTTCTTATTATCTTCCTTGAATCTTGAGCTTTCCTTCCTTGCCCTCTCATATTCCCTCTCCTCCCCAGCTCTTGTTGCAGCTATGGCACTTCTCTGCTGTACCCTTTCGTCCTTGATGTACCCTAAAAGCTCCAGCATAAACCCCAAATTAATCTGTGCATCAGAAATTATTAGCTTGGTCTCTGTCACATGCTTGTGATGCATTGTTGGTCCATCTCACTGGTTGGAGATCAACATTTGGGACCAGTGAGAACATATTTTTGCCATTACAAATCAACAGAACAGGAATATAAACAAAGCTCAAAAAATCAAGACATCTAAATACCCCTTTCAGATTCATGAATATGCTATATATATAAGCCTAACTTCTGAGATTTCCTTTTATTCTCATGAATATCATTTACATTTGAGCAAATGCAAATTCATTTCCACTTCTGATGCTCTGGAAGCTGCTTCTGGAAAATGAGTAGAGTGTGCCCTTTAGTCCATCCCAGTTCAGGCCCCAGTGCTGTGTGTCCAACCCTGGGATTTCCAGAGCATTCGGCAGTTCTGCTCCATCTGTTTTTCTTTTCAGCAATCTAAATTCATATTGTAAAATTTGCAGTAGTGCAATGAGCAGGGGTTTTGTTAGTGTTATTAGGCTTATGATGTGGAAAATAAAGAACTTGCTTCCTACTGTTCAGCAAAATTTCTAGGAAGTTCCTAGCAGTTTATTTAACACTTGAAATAGGTATCTTTATATTTCTACATGATTTCGAACAGTTTTCTTCAATGAACAGCTGTATAAATAGGAACTAGGGTACATAGAAAATGAGCACTGTACATTAGCTGGACTCACAAGAGATGGTAAGAGAACTAATTTCTGTACCTCTGTGGTAATATCTGGCCTAAAAGAGCACTTCTACACCAGGTTTCAATTCAAGGCTTCTCAGGTACTGGATTGCCATTATTAATAATCACACTATAGAAGCAGTGGTTTGAATGGGTAGATTTTAAAGGGTTTCACTGAGTTACCTACTGTATTGTTATTCCATTTTACACTTGGAAAGGTTATAGGATTTTACTTCTGGTTCAGTTCATCACAGGAAATCCAGACTTTGCAGTTTGCTGAGATTGTGTACACTTTGTTCTCTTGGTGTTCTTTCTGTCCTTTGTCCAAAATTATCTGCATAGTGTTTCTGTCTATCCCTAGTGTTAAAAAGTCAGAACCCTTATGCATTGTGGGGTTTTAAAAGTAATAGATTGTGATTTCCTTTTTATTAGCCCTAGCTCTCAGTCTTTATAGCTCAGGCTCTTTAACTTTCAACAGTAAAATTCAGCACTTAAAAAAATGAAACTGAGATTTTCATATGATCACAAGCATTGAGGCTTTAAGGAAACCACCAGGTATTCCAAGACAATAGAAAAAGTTCATGGGTGTTTGCAACCCTGGAACTTCCTGGAACACACCATTAAAAGGGGTCACAAAGACTCTCAGGTTATGTGTTCCTCCTACAAAGAAGACCTTTCACCTTGTGGTGCTTCGTGAGGTGCATGATATCCAAAGGAAAAAATTGAGACAGTGCCTCTCATATCCCTGTTCTCCATACAGTGGATTTGGGAACAGAGGGATACTGAGAACGATGAACTGCATTTAATGAGGATAACACTTCTGTTCATTTTGCTGAGATAACTTTAGTCAAAGAATAATTGTCTCAAAATTTGAATTTATTTCCCCAAAATTTAACTGAAGAAGAGGTAGAAATTTGCACATATTTCTGTACTGTGAGTTGCTCAGACACTTTGACAGACTCTGAAGATCTGTGCCTTTGAAAGGAGTATTTGTCTCTTAATCTGCCCCGTCTACTGGTCTTTGCTGGTATCATCAGGAGGGCAGGGCAGAGAACCTTCTCTCCTGCTTTTGTGTTTCCTTCCTCACAAGCACTGCAGAAATCAGCCATGCTCAGCCAGCAGTGACAAGTGGACAAGGCATTGTCGATATTCTGGGGTTTATTACTTAAATCCTCAGGTCTCTGGTGTGAGTCTATTCTGAAACAGTTTTCTCTGCTGTTTTTCTGTAGCACTTTTTGTGTGCATACAAATTTCTCCTAGGATTTGCACCAAAATTCCTCCACCCTTTTTCCGGTGTTTGCTAGTAAAGCTTAAAGCTGTGCTGGGGCTTGCAGCCCTTGCCAGGCTGTTCCTTCACCCCTCTTGCATCTCATTCTCAGACAATTAGCAAGAAGTACAGTAGCCTGCCTGTTATTTATTCCTGAGTTTAAAAACCTAAACTTGCTATTCACCATCTTCTCACTTCTGCCAGTTTTGCAGCAGTGGCACTGCTCTGATGTTACTGATTTGTTTCAGCTCTTAGACCATTTTATAGTGATGGATGAAAAAGCAAAGACGAGTTTAAAGCTACACTCATTCATCTCTTTATTATTTTAATGCTAAATCTCAAGGATAAATATTATTTTTATATTACTGTTGGTTAAAATGTACAAGAGAAAAGTCCTGTTTTGAAGATCAGACTTCTTTACTGAGGAGAGGGGATGACAGCTCTGTTGAAAAAGGGTAAAAGCTGAAAAGCCTGGTAGGTATGTCCATTTTAAATGTGTGCCATGTGTGCTGAGGGTGACTTGGTTCACACAGAATATTTGCAGTCAGTCAAAAATAGAACTCATAACTTGCATGCTTGTGCTTCCTCAGCCCAATCTCTTCAGAAACAAATCTCCACGTTACTTAAAAAGAGCAGAACTGAAACATGACTGTTGGAGTTTGCATCAATTGCTGTTGATGTAGGGTGAGAGTGGGGTGAAAGGCAAGGGACAAAAATAGGGACAATAAATAGGGAGGCTGAAGGAGATGTGAGTGCTGTACCTGCCCTGCCTTGAGTACTTTGGTCTTCACAGGTGTCAGGCCAGCATCTCCTTTAAATACTGGATTAATACAAATATTTCAAAACTAGTGCCACTACAGTACAATGTATTACTCTGTTTCACTTAGGACTAGGCATTATATGTAGTAAATAAACTGCAGACAATGGCAGTCTTGGTTGCAGCTGGCTTGTTTCCTAAATATTAATACTAAAATACTGAGAAAGTAAAACAATTTAAAAGAACTGATTGCAAAATCTGTACAGGTGTAAAAGTTAACCATATGGCAGAGAGGAGATTGCCAATGAAAATGACAGATGATTAGCATTCATTAAAACTTTCAATTAACACCTTGAAAAATTCCATAAAATAATACTGCATGTAAATAATGTGTGATTTCTCCAAGCATTCTTCTACCTGTTTTTAGGGGAAAGGAAGAGTGAGAAAGAGAAGAAGGGAAGTCTATTCCAAAAGTACTTACTACTAAGATTTTTTCAGCCCTTGGTTTGTTTTGGAGTTCAATGGTCTAGTGGTGAATAAAACAAGTTTGAGCTGTCAATATGGGAAAAGATTTGGTCTGGATAAAAGTTAGTCCTGTATTTTCTTACCCCTATTTTTATGGTGGGCATGAGAGGGAAGCCCTGACAAACTGCAGGGCAATATGAAGGATGCTCAGATCAGTTGGCTAATTACAGAGATGAGAACATGACAGTAGTGGCAGTCCTGCCTGTCGTTTCACACTGATGTCAGCTTCTGCAGGATCTCTCCATGTTATAGGGAATTCTAAGTCTGTGCCTTTTCCTGTTGGTGCATACACATGAACTAAGGAAGAAACCTTTGTCTTGTCTAAGTGAGCTTTATGACTAAATTAAAAAGTCATCATTAAGAGCTGACTTAGATGTTCTTAGTGTCTGCTGTTAACTATACTGAAAAAGCTTCCAAAATCAGGCATGCCCTTGGCTGTCTTGTGTTACTGGAGGGAAAGAAGCATCTTTGTCTTGCTAAATCAGGTGTGTGGTTTAAACAATGCATTTAAATTCATGTGAGTATTACCTATGGATTCCCTGACCCCTGGGATTTGACTTGTTTATTTAAGAAAGCCTCCATTGACACTGGCGCATGCAATCTTTTTTCTTTCTTTCATTACTGAGCACTTCTGTGGTCCTGGCTGGACTCAAGAGCTGCAGAGCTCTGGGACTGTGGAGATCCAGACTTCTGGCTTAATTTCTTCTACTCCATTCCTGTTTGAAGTTCTTGCATTTGTTTCTTTGTCACCTTTATCTCCTCTTCATAATTGGATACAGTCAGGGCATGAGTGTGGCATTTTAAAATATAACCTCCCTCCCACTAACCTGTTTCCTTCCTTTTTGAAATGCTATTTCATAGGTTAAGAGTGTGTGTCTGTATGTCATTACGTTTTCACATTGTTGGTGTCTTAGAGGTGCCCTTTGTTTGATGTAGCTGAGGACTCATGGAGAGGATGTGATGGCTGGTAAAAATACTATGAAACAACTTCATTTGTAAAGCTCTCTGCCTTCCTGTCTTGGCCTAGGTCCGTTATGCTTTGGGCCATGTCCACATTGCAAAGCCTGGGTCTGTATTTTTCTTGGTTCTTGTGGTGTCCCTGTGATGGTTTTTTGACACATTTTGGATTTTGGCAATTCAAAATGCCTGAATTACTGGGCAGATAGCTTGGCAGACTGGTGTGGGGGGGTGATTTTTCTACAAAATGCCATTGAGTTGTGTGTTTCATGTCCTGGGTTGTTGGCTTGTGGGTGTTAGAGGATGAGAGGTCTGCCGGAAAGGTTGAACGAGCCAAATTTGTCATTCTATGTAGACATATTCTTTATGCAGCATGAATGCTGGGATAAACTCTCCTGTCAGACTGCTTCCCCTTGGAGTGCAGTTTGTTCCAGAAAGGAACAGGGAGAAAACTAGATTGTTTTTTTCAGTGTGGACAATCAGGGCACCTCAGTACAGGAGTAAAATATGAAATGAACTAAATAAATCATGTGCACACATTCACTCTTCCATGAGACATGAGAAAGCTGGGTTGGAGAGACAGCATCAATTTTAGCAGACTTGCAAAGGGCCTTGACCTCTCCATTTGGTCTTGGGGACCCCCTCCCTGAAGCAGCATGTAGATGATGGGGTACAGTTAAATAAAGTTATAATTAGAAGCAACAGGAGGGAAAAGAAAAATCCGTCAGTCTGCTATCTCTTTGCATTTGGCTGCTCTTGGATTGCTGTTTTCAAAAGTGATCTGCAGTGGCATCTCTTGGCTTCCAGGAAGGCAATGGGAATTTTATAACTGACGTCAATGGGAGCAGAATGAGGCTGATGTTAAATGCTTTTTTTATAACCTTGTCCCTAGTGTGCAGTCAGTTTCATTGTTTTCCCTGATATTTTTGTGGGTGTTACATAGATCAAGAAGGAGAAAATAGTACTTAAGAAAGACAGGTTGTGATTGTGAAACCCCAAAACTGTGAGAGAGGCTCTGGGGGGCAGTTGTGGGGCTCAGGAGTGCTGTTACTTAATGTTACAGGTTTGAGTAGGTTTCAGTATCACACTATTTCTTCGAGCACCTTTCCTGGCCAGAGGACATCATCAGTAAAGTCCACCCTGTCTCAAACAAGAAAATCCAGAGCAGTTCTACTGATGAGTTTGTGATTTGCTGCAAGTGAGAAGAGTTTAGCCCTTTAGATTCCAGTTTGTGTTGGCCAGCTGAAGCCTGACACCACTCCCAAGTTCATGCATTTGACTCAGGATGTAGAAAGGACACCACTCCCAAGTTCATGCATTTGACTCAGGATGTAGAAAGAATGCCTATTTTCTTGCAGCATTCTGACAGGCTGATCCATGGTGAGACCTTTACAGTGTGATGTCTACTCTCCCTTGATCCGTGTCTGACATCCACTAACATGGATGTCCAATATATGTAGAAGGGCTATTCAGACCCAAGACTTGCTTATCGTAGCACTGAAGCTAATCTCTTCACTCTGCTAAGGTCAAGGTTGAAAACTGACTCCAAAGAGCAAAGAAAGGGAAGACAGGTTTGGAAATGGATACAGGGAGAACAGACAAAATATGCTGCTGTAAATGCTGATTTTTAATCTCTCCCTTCCTCTCTTGCCATCCCTTTTTCTTTCACTGTCACAGGTTATTCATTAAGTATTTATTGAAATACATGGTAAAAAGAATTTGTCTAACAGCTAAATTGCTGATTTTGGATTAGGCATTAGATGGTGGATTTAAATTTGGAGAATCTGTATTCACCAAGTGTTTGGGGGTGAGGTCAGAAGTTCCTCCCTTACAGCATGTATTCTCATTTGTTGCAATACAGTGGTGTTCTCGTGGTACGTGGGGATAAAATGTGGTACGTGGGACAAAAAAGTGATTAGGCTGAGCAGCCTTTGCTGCATCTCCAGGGGGATTGCTTTTTGAGGCAATCAGGAGAAATCTGTGTGGAATGTAATGGCATTTGTTAAGCAACCCAAGTTACCCTTGGTCCTACAAACTGCTCTTTTGGTATTTAACAAGAATGAATAAAAAGAGGAGTTAACCTTTGTTGCTTTTGCTTTTTTGCCACTCTTTGAGGAATGAATAATAGATAGTTGATGCTGGCAGGAGTCTATCATGTCGTAGTTACATTACTGTTTTTAATTGAGTGGTTTAAAAATTGTGTGAGGGATAGTCTTGGTACTGCTAAGTTAGAGGATGCAATAAGCCTGTTTTTGTAGCCATGTACCACCATACATAATACAGTATTTTTTGAACTTACAAATGCTGTGTAACATATAGGAAGAAGCCACGCCTTGCACTGAAAACGTTAATTTCATGTATCAGTATATTTATATATTCATATATCAGTATATTTCTTTGTGTTATAGTCTTTTAACAATACTAGGCAAGAAAAAACCCCTCTCTCTTTGCCTCAGTGTTGTTTTTAGTATAAAGAAATAATAAGATTTCTGTGTGTAGGTGTATCATCTTTTTACCTACTCTGAAAACCTCACATGAAAAGAGCACTAAAATTATGATTAAGTGCTGTAGATTTGTAAAAGTGGACTCTTTAAGACAGCATTTAAGTGTGCAAGATGAGATAACTTCCTGCTCCGGAGCTCATTTAAAATCATACCTATAAACTCCTGACACAAGAAGAGTGTCTGGCTGCTGTACTGCAAAGACAGCAGTCATTCAAACCTCAGCAGCCCCTCAGGTGAGTGTTTCTGTCTACCTGTGGTGGGTTTTTCTTCAAAGTGAGACATGGATATTAAATGCCCAATTGTGCAAGTTGTTTTGCAAGAGGAAATCCTTTGTGGATACTTCTGTAGCAGCATGGAAGTCGAGGAGGCTTTGCATGCAGCTGTCTGCCAGTCCTGAAGTCTGGCAGGACTTCAGCCCAACTCCTCTGGCTTGTGATCTTAGAAGAAAGAGTTTACCCCTCAATCATGAGGAGGCTGTTTTTTCCTGCTGTTGCATTTATAAAGCCTGAGATTGTCTTTGTTCAAAAATAATTTTGGTAGTTCTTGTGCTTGGAGCATACCATGTCCTAGCATCATCTAAGTTTAGCACAGAATTGGCTTTCAATGTTGGAAAGCCAAAGCTCTTGTAAAGATTTTAAATTATCTGATAATATTTAATCAGTTCATAGACTGTGTGTGCTTGAAGAGTAAGCACTCCTGAAGAGCTTGCACCTTTAAAAAAGAGTGAAGTACACTGATAATATTGCAGAGAGTGGAGAGGTTTAAAATTATTGGAGCACTTAATTTTTTCTATAATTGCTTCAATTTGAAGGGAACTAGGCAAAATACCAAGCTGCAAATGAGTTGCATTAATCGAAAAATTCATCAGTCAGAAAGTAGGATTTAAACCAAAACGCCCAATTAGAACCAAAAAAAAAAAAAAAAGAAAAAAAAAAGAAAAAAAAAAAGACTCTAAACATCTTGGCATTAAATCCTTAAAGTGATGAGCCTCATATTCCTCGGTGTTGGCTGTTGACTTCAGAGACTAATAGAAGAGTTTCACACATCCATTTCGCTGGAAACAGCGGAGGAGCTAAGGTGGAGTTGGAAGCACCTTGCTTGGAAAGCAAAGCAGTGCACAGTGAAACCCTGGCCCCTTGTGATGTACCACAGTGGATAGCAATCAAGTGTGAGCATAGATCAGCTAAAGGTTAATATCTTTTTATAGTAAGCTGACAATAAGATAAAAAATTTAACACCACTGCGGATACCTTATGGCGGGTAAAGAGCTTTTTGGTACTATGTAATTATATTTCACAATGATTTAATGAGCCTTATTAAAAAAAAGGAAAAGTTGTATCACTTGAAAGGTACCAGAAAAACCAAAGCAAAAATGAGGCATATTGCTGCAGCTCAGGCTTTTTTGAAATTTTCAAGTCAGTAAGTTTACCATTCAAAGTCAAATTTGGCTAATAGTCTGTTTTTCTGGTCTGACTTGTATCTGGCATAAGCAGTGATTGTTACTAAACAAGGGAGAGCAAAAAAGAATTTATTTTTGAAAGGAGATGAAATACTAAGAGTGCATATTATATTTCACTGGAATTTAGTAGTTCCAAATGAGTCTTGACCACATATGGTTTCAGTACAGCACAGGGTAGGTTTCCATGTACCAGGTTTCACTGGGTTTTTGGCACTGACAACAGACACCCAACTTTCAGTATGTACGCCGTCATCTTTGAAACCATGGGACAGCTCATGGGGTTAGGGATTTACAAATCTTTCTGAACCTTGTTCACCCTTTCTTTGCATCACGCAGAATGTTTTATGATACAGTATTTTGGAAGGACATGGACAACTCAAATTATATTTTAGTAAATCATGAGTGGAGAAAAGCAATGCACTTCCTTTTTATTTGAAGTCTAATAATATAATGACTGCTTTCAAAGGTCCATACTCCTTTTGTTCATACAGGAAAATGCTGTATTTTGTGTGTGATCCTGTTGGCAGGATTGGGCTGGATCCAAAAGAGCTGAAAGTTTTGAGGGGTGGAAACCTGCATCCAAGTCCTTGCGGTTCTTCTAATCTGACCTGCAGGAAAAAGACCTGTTACTTGGCTTGAATGCAAAGTGATGTCTGCCTCAGAATTAAGTAACGGGATAATTTGTAGCCTTGTCCCCACACTTGTGTCTCTGGGAGGTGCCAGGGGATGCCCAGTGTTGGCTGTGGTGGTCACAAGAGCAGAGATGCTGGGCGCAAACAGCACTTGTGGGACTCATGTCAGAGCAGCAAATGAAGGGGTTATCTCTTGGCTGATAAAACCAAGCGGCCTGCAGGAGTTGTAGCCTTCTCCTCCTGAGAGACAGCTTCTTTGTCTCTCATCTTTGTTTGTAGTCTTCAAGTCAAGGGAGGACTTGAGCTTGTGTGTGCCTTGTGTGGAGCTGTGTGTACCTCATGCAGAGCTCCGTGTGCCTCGTGCACAGCTCTGTACCTCATGTGGAGCTCCGTGTGCCTCATGCACAGCTCTGTGGAGGTGGAATAAGGTGAATAGGTTGGAGGTGGGCAGTGGTGAAGCCTGTGCAGGAGAGGGGTGCTCAGTGTTTTAGCCAGATTGTATTTCTGCTCTTCCAAAATCACCTCTTGTTTTACAGGTGATGCCACTATGTTCAGATGAGCCCAATATGGGCTCTCAGACCAAGGGCCCAATTTGTGAGGCAAATTAAAGGAAAGCACTTGTAGCTGTAAAAACAGCCTGAGGTCAGGTGCATTTTCTAAATATCCTACCTTATTTACTTAGAGATGATGACAGACAATTTAAATTTCTTAGCATCTCTCCAAAGAAAGGAATGAAGGATCAGATTTTTACAGAAGCTTCAGTCAGGGCTGGAAAAACTTCCCTGGTCCACCACTGACATTGTGTATGAATTTCTAACACACCTATTTTGTTTTATCAACCTCCTCACCTCGCCAGTCCCACACCTATCTTGTGGTGTCCCCTTTTTGTGCCTCATACACCTTATGTTTTCCTCATTCTAAACTTTCAGCTGCAGTCTAGCCTGCTACAGGTAGTCTGCCCCTATTGACCTGAGGTAATACTGTGAGAAATTATTTTTACTATTTTTATGTGCTTTTTTCGCCCTTCAGAAATGTGAACAATAAGTATTAATAATTTCAAATTCTAGAGTACTTGATTACCAATAGAGATTACCCAATTGCATGTCAGGTTTTTACATCTGATACTCTGCTTCCATTTGTTTCTTCCACTTTCTTTTTTATCCTTTCTCTTGCTGGTGGTCATACAAATCATCCTCAGGAGCACATATACTCTGGAAGTTGCTGTGCTGGAAATTAAGACTTTAAACAGTCAGGGGTTTTGGTTTTTTCCTCTTTTCTCATCTGCACTGAATCCTATCTTCGGTGCTGAAAGAAAGAAGTGAGAGGAACGCCAGTGATGGTTGGCTGTATTGCAGTTCCACTGCGTTTTGATTAACCTTAGGCTCAGTTTGCTTGGGTTTGTAATCTACTCATCAAGGTGGATACAAACTCAGAGGAATGACACCCCAAATGTGTTTTTTGATGGAAATTTGCTCTTCTCTTTTTGTAATGGAAATGCATATTTAAATAATAAAAGTTATTGGATTTTACTTTCCAGTGACTGTTACTTGCTTTTAAGGGTTACAAAGATGGCTCAGGTGATCTGTTACTGTCTCTCCTGTGTTACGTGCCTGTAAGATATCTGTGAGTACCTGTTAACATTTCCTAAGATTATACCTCTTCTGGAAATAAGTATTTTGTGGAAATCCCAAACATTTCAGTCAATCCTCTATTATCCTGCTTTAACATCCCTATAAGGGATGCAAGGGCTCAAGTACCAAGGGCTTCCTGCACCTACTCTCAGCGTGCTGTGGCTGATGGGGAGTGACACCAGGCTCATCTGTAATGTCTTTGTGGAGTCCACAGCTGAAATGGGTGGTCTAACTTATTTTATTTTGAATGCAGATACGGATTATTTTCATCCACACATTCATTAATCTCTCTGAGCCCTGCCAAGCTCTTTGAGCTACTTTCTCAATTTAATTACATGTTACAGAGTTTCTGGGTCTTTTTATAGTTCTTGAAAGGGTGTTTTAAATCTAAATGCTTTGTATGATATTTAACTGTGTGTCTGGTGTTAAGAAAAGGAGTAAATACGAGCAAATGATCTCTGCAATACCATTTTGCATTAATGCCTTCTGTGAACTGCATTTTTTTCAGGAAGTCATGTAAACTTACCCACGCTTCCAATTATGGGAATGAGAGGAAAGAGTTTCTTTCCAATTTGTCCCTTTTAAAATAGAATAATCAGAACTAGCACCACTGGCAAACATTGTTTTTAAAACAGGGGGCTCAGTCCACACAGGATTTGATGGGAAGTCCTGCCAATTCTTTTATTTCAGCAAGGTACAATCATGGTACAGGAGTCCTTTTTCCAGCCTTTTAACAAATCGGGAAAGATTGTGGGCTCCTTCAAAGCGCCTGTGAATAGTAGCTGGTAAAAAGCAAGGGGTTCTGAATAGGCTTGAACTTGCCCAGAGGGCTGAGATTTTACTGGGGAGTTTTAAGATTTCTACAAAGTAACAAAGGTCATAACATATTTTGCTAACTACCAATCTGTTTTAGAATTAATGTCCTGAAAGTAAAAGATACAAACTGCACCTGCATAACCACTTTAAAGTGGTACCAGAATGGGATGTCACAGTACAGAGCAGTCACACATCCTTTCTAGGGCTTGGCAGTTGTATGCGGAGCCAGAGCAAGGGACTGATCCGGCTGCAAACTAATGTTTAGTGAGTTTTTTAATGGCACACCCTGTCACATAAGCGTCAGCCGAGGTTGCTCATAACCTGTTTTTCTGTGACCCTGTGGAAGCAACTGTGGAACTGCAGCATCTTTTTTAAATACCTGTCTCGGTTTGGTTTTTTTGGTTTTTTTTTCCAACTGCAATGTCTGAAGTAGCCGGAGGAGGGAATTTAGCAGTCAGATGAATAAAGAACACGGATTCTGCTTGTAGAATTTCCTTCTCAGAGAAGAAAGCCATCCTGCATAAATGAACTGGCTTCAAGAGTGCTGCATCTCTGTCCCTGTTGCAACTTGGTGGTATATGGGGAATAAACCAAATCCATAGCTAATGGTGGTGTCTGGAGCTGCCCAGCAGGATCTGTGAATGCCTGCTTTGCATTAATACGTGAGAAAAGACTTTGGGGAAACCTCATTGTGGGGCTTTATTCTGTCTCAAATGTACAGCTGGATCCACTTTGGGGCCAAGCACAGACTGGTATTTTTTATACATTGTGAAACTTTGTCACGAAAGGTTATGGATGGTCTAAAAAATAACTGTGTTAGAAAGCAAATGGGCAAGTGGATGGATGGAAAGTCCATCAGGGATGTTGAATACAGAGATGTAAACAAAGCCTTGAGGCTCTGTCCTGGAGTACTTGGGAAGTCTGTGAACTACAGGTTGCAAGGAAGGTACACCCAAGGAAGAATCACTCTCTCTGACTCTCTTCCACAGTTTTTCCCTGGGTATATGTTCCCAATTGATGCCGGGGGAATGGATGGGCTTTTTTTTGTTCCCCAATTGAGAGGGGAATGGATGGGCTTTTTTTCTGAATGTGTGTGACTTTTTGTACAACCCCTTGAAGTTCTTCTGAAATCTGCTTTATATGGTTGTGAGAATTGAGTGTAGCTGAACTGCTGATACTCTTCATGGTGAGAATTTCCTACTTGAAGTTGAAATAGCTTTGAACTACTTGATGACGTGTGCTGCCATTTAAAAAAAAGAACTCAGTATACTAAATGCCATTGTTATCTTTTATTACTAGATTTATGTTTGCAGAACCAGCTGCCATTATAAAGCAAACTGAGAACTTGACTGCTTAAGTCAGAGTCCATTAAAATGGGCTAAAGATGGAATATCGTACATCAGGCTGATTGCTGTTGTACTCAAGTCTGCTCAGGTATGAGTACTGTTCCTCTGAGACCTTAATAAAACAGAGGTGAGACTTTTTAAGATTCTCCTACCGTGTAAAACTGATCCACTAAACTGACTGTGCAGCAGCGAAATACTGATAAGGGATTAATGATCATGCAGTTAGTTGCCATTTGTAAACAACCGGACAAAAAAAAGCTAAACTAGTTATTTTTTTTTAATTGCCCTTTATGTTCTCCATTTAAAATGAGCTCTTACAGTATTTCCTAGGAATTAAGGGTCTAGATTTTGCAGTTACATCTCTGGTTTTGCAGGGCTAAAATCAGCAGGGCTCCAGAGCAGCACAGGGGTTTGTCCCCTAGGATCCAGCTGCAGGCCTGGAAGCAGACTTTGTTTGTGTGTTAGTCTCAGTTGCTCTGGACTGGAGCCAGTGTTTCGCCTCTGCTTAAGGGCAGAATTGTACTGTCAGGCCTTCTGGTGGTGCAAAAAGCTGCCAGGCTGTGCGCTCTTCAAGTAGGTTTTAAATATATAGTGCAAATTAAGTTAGTGTCCCTAACTTAGTGTCAACACTTCAACTTTTCCTCCTGAATGGTCTTACTCATTTTAAAGTTCATACACAGAAGTTAGTGACAAAGCCCTTCTCATCTGTGGGCAGGACCTGGTTTTAAGTGGCTTCATTAGGATGGTGTGTGCTGCTTTATGGGCTGTGGGATTTGCATAGCCCCGTTTGTTTAATCTTGTCAACTAGTTATGGGCTTACATTCTTTTTAAGGTCTGTCTAGTTTGTTTTCTCAAAGTGATGGGCAGGCCTTTCCCAAACAACTCTGATCCTCTAATTGATCTGGTTTTGGAGCTCACATTGAATTCAGTAGATGTTCTGGGCATGGAACAGTTACAGGATCAGGACAATGTCTATTTAAATCCAGTCAAGTCATATAAAAGTGTCCTTTTTCCCTCCTTACCAGCAGGAAATCGATTTCATGCTTTTCAGTCTCCCAGTATATTTATTAAAATATTATTTATTCATTTAGTTACTTTAATTTTATAACAAAATTTGGCTTTGGTCTTTGGAAGAAAGGGTGGAAAACACATGATATTTTTTCCCCTCAAAAAGTACATATATTCTTGCCTCTTTTTTAAGATACAATGCTGCTGTGCACCTTGGAACAAAAGTGACTAACAGCTCTCAACAATAGGAGTGGAAATAATGGCAGGGGTAGCAAAGACATGAAGAGTTTTGAAAAGCAATATTCTTTAATGTTGGGAAAGTAATAAAAGGTCAGAACTAAGTGCAATAGAAAAGCCATTGTGAAGGGAATGGGCAGAATTCTGGTTTTATGCTGATGTCAAGGCTTTGGATTTGTTTTCTTTCCATTCTGAGAATTTTTATTTAGTTTAATTCAGATTATTATTATTATTATTTGCTTTAATGCATGCAGCTATGCTAGGTGTGATTTTAATGCTGCACAACTGTAAATGGCTAGGTTTGAGACACTTATTTCTCTCTCCTTTTTTATTTGGAACCTTCTGTATAATGAATTCTTAACCAAGAATTATTGTTTAGTATTATTTACTCAGAGCTGGGCCATGCTACTGAAATACAGACAGAGTAGCACCATACTTTGCTGTTAGCCGGGGCTTCTTATGCAGGAGGGTAGGTGCTTTTAGAAGTATTTCATGTACCGTTCCTGACTCCTTGCCAGTACTTGACTTCCCTGTGTCTGCAGTCAGTGTAGAAATCCCCACTGACCTCCATGCCAGCAAAGCAAAATTGGCTGTGGCTGTTCTTGATAACATCATCTTAGAATTTGCTTTCTTATCCCTAATTAAGTAAAAGACATTCAGCCCTCATTAATTATGGCAAAAGTATGTTTTGAAAATAGGAACAATTCAAAAAATTACAGATTTGTACTGGGTATCAATGCTGAAATCCATCGTCATTTCCTTTTGGTTTTGACTTAAGAATACAATTTTGTGTGATGGGTTGCTGATGTAAAGCACAGTCCTCCGCTTCCCTTTTTCCTTCCCTATATGTAAAAGCAGCAAAGTTGGTCAATACAATTTAAAATCAGCATCCTTCAGGTATATCTTTTTTCCAGGCATAACATTGGTAGCTCAGCAGCTGCTCAGTCCGTATGTCCATGTAGCCAGTAATTTGGCTGACTTCAAATCTAAATAATGTGTAGTGGCTACATGTGGGGAGAGCCTCTGTAACTCAATTTTATTTCCTTTCTATTGCATTTCATTTTTTTTTTTTGGTCATTTTCATTTTTTCCAGCCATGACTGATAATAAGATCCCACTGTAGATAGTGCTGGAAGTCTGGCAGGTCTGTAGAAATGTCCTTCCAGAGCTGTTAAAAGACAGATTAGACATCCATTTCAGCAAACAAATAGTCAGAACCCTGGACCAGTCCCCACGGGTGGTTTCACCCAGACATTTTTTTCTGAAGTTTTTTAGAGTGGTTATCAGAGGCTATTTCTGGTCTTGTTTTGTAGTAGGGGGGTGGTGATTTAAAAGCACTCACGCTTTCTCTCTGCTGTTATGGAATGAAATGCTAAAGCTCTCATTTACCTCAGCAGCAGATGAACTTTGCTGAATGCCTGGAAATCCCCAGCCCAGAAGTCCAGTGATGAGCCCCATATGCAATCCACCACTGCCATGGTAAAGGTTAGTCTCAAATATAAGCAGTGAGTACAACAGCTGCTCAAAAGATGCAGGTTCCCAAATAAACAACTTATTCCTTTACCATTTCCTGGTCCATTATGCACAGGGAGGAGTTTTCTCTTTTCTTTTAAGTGTCTACATTTGTTTTTGCCAAGTGCACTTAGCAGATGAGAGAGTACCCTTCCTTGCCTTCGCTGGATATCAGTGTTCTGAAAAATGGACACAAAATGCATTTGGACCTCCTTTCAGGTCCAGAGGTTGGAATTTCAAATAATTGTAATTGAAAATTTTGTTTACATTTTGAGTTAAGTTTACCTTTTTCCTCCTGCCTTTTTTTTTAAATTTGAAATTGTTAGATAAACATGTTTCTTGAAAATTGTTTTGCCACTGGGGAAAGGAAATGTTTTCAATATTTATATTTAATTGAAAACTGGCTTATCCTTTTTATTTCCTTTTTTAACCTCTCCAAACATGTACATTTCAGATTCCTTCTTAGCGGTCTCAATTTCCCCTATGCCCTTTCTGGTTGACTTTGTTAGCGTGGTACATTCCTTTTATGGAGTTCTACATTTTTCAGTTTTTGTCCTTCAGTGGATTATTCAGATGGGATTCTTGGCTGCCGACATCTGCTTCACTCTGGGTACCAGTGTGTGCTGTCATCTCTTTCATGGGAAACTGGGCTTGTGTCCTTCTTCCCTTAGGGAGTCAGCTTGGAGGATCAAGGTACAAAGTTGTCCCTTGCCATAACCAGGGCTCTGCTGCAAGCGGGCCAGAGGAGGGTTTTTTATATGTTGTGGTACATGATGGTTCTGGGCATTTGTTTGAATTTCTTAGCTGAGGGGGTGGTGAACTGTGTGCCTGGGATTCTACACTTGCTGTGTGCTTCAGGCTTCCAAAAGTTTTGTATGCACTGGTGCTTCTGTATGCATGGCATACCTTTAGGGAAGGTGAAGGTATCTAAATCCAACACTTTAAACACTGTAGGAGCTTAACAGGAGAACATCTCCTTTTAGTCTAATAGAGCAATGGATAATGTTCCTGACTATGAAACTGGAAACCAGGCTGCCAGAAAAAGGGTGAAATAATAAATTTAACCTCTCGATTATTTGCAGCCTTCCAGTGCCTGAAGGGAGCCTACAAGAAAGATGGAGAGTGACTATTACAAGGGCCTGGAGTGACAGTACAAGGGGGAATGGCTTCACACTGACAGAGAGTGTAGGTTTAGATTGGATATTAGGAAGAAATTCTCCCCTGTGAGGGTGGTGAGGCCCTGGCACAGGTTGCCCAGAGAAGCTGTGGGTGTCCCATCCCTGGAAGTGTCCAAGGCCAGGTTGGATGGAGCTCTGAGCAACCTGGTCTAGTGGAAGGTGTCTCTGCCTGTTGAGGAGGGGTTGGAACGAGATGGTCTTTAGGGTGCCTTCCAAGCCAGGGCTTTCTATATTTCTGTGATTTTGTGATTGTATTCACAGCCTCCTCTTTTGTTGCAGTGTGCCAGGGCAAGTTCAGGTTGGACATTAGGAAAAGATTCTTCACTTAGAGGCTGGTCAGTCTGTGCAACAGGCTCCCCAGAGAAGTGGCCATGGTACTAAGTGTATCAGAGTCTAAGGACTGTCTGTATGACACTTTCAGTCCATGGTTTAGTGTAAGGTAGCCCTGCAAGGAGCAGGGAGCTGGACTCAGTAATTCTTACGGGTCTCTTCCAACTTGAGGTGTTCTGTGATCCTGTGAATAGTTCCCAAGCTGGTGTGAGGAATGACAGACTAACCCTCACCTATACCATAGCCCTGAAAAATTCTCTTGTACTGTGTCTTTGCTCTGCCTCCACATCAGATGGGATCACCTCTCACCGCTCCTTCTGCAGAGTGGTCTGTGTGGATCATCTGCTATTCCATGCAGACACAGTGAGTGGGATCTCTGCTTTCCCCATCCTCCAGGCTGCTTCAAGTTTATGGTCCCTCCGTGGTCTTTAAATGGCATACTGATCCCAGCTGGAAGAGTTTACTTGCTGTTTACAGCGTGTTTCAGAAGTATTCTTTGCACATACATGTTAGATCTTCATAGGGGTCATGTTATTTCCTTATAAGATAAAAATGATAGGCTTGGTGCACACAGTGTTTTGCCCCTCTGCCTTTCTTCAATCCATCCTCTTTCCACGTCTTCTTCCCCTTCTTTTCCTTGCTGTCACGTGTCAACTGCATACTGTAGCCATTGCTGTCCATAATGCATTGTTTCAAAGCAATAAACTTGTTATGGAGAGTAGGATAAAGAGTATTAAACAAATTCCAAGCATATGGCCACTTGCTTGGGCAGGTTTCAATGCAGTCCTGTCAATATCATGAAACACGAATAGCACAGCAGCAGAGTCTGCCTTGCCACAGGGAAGTCCTTGCAAGCAAAGCCACTCATTGTGAAATATTCTTGATAGCTGTTTCTATCTTTTAGATTAAATAAATAGATCAAGGTTGGAAACCCAGTTCTGTGTTGCAAATATTCTTCATGGCAGTGTCAATTATGAATCTTTTTTTCCTAATCCAGATGTGAGCATTTTTCACCTTTCAATACAGCATGATTCACTACAATGGACATAGAAGCCAAAAGCATAGTTGAAATAGTAGAGCCATCACTGAAGGCTAGAATTACAGCTTTAATTTATGGTTTTATTCCCCACCCTTCCCCTGAGATTATTCTGTTTTCTGTCTTTGTCTCTCTCTCTTACAGGTTTATTTTTACATTTAAGTAAATTGTTATTCTGCACTGCCTATTTCAAATATTACAGGAAAACTTACCTTGGGTTTTTAATACATTGAAGTGACTGATTCTTAATCTAATTGCAATTTGTTTAACTTTATGTCCAGTTTAGAACTTTGAACTTGTTGTAAAATGTCGTATAAAGTACTGGGTGTTCTTGTACTTCCTAATTCTGTCTGGCATTTACAACAATTCTTTCACTATCTGTGAGGGTACAGCTCCTAACTGTGCCAAGACAGACTTAGAGTCTGATCCACTCCATTGCTATGAATAGGAGTCTGTCCATGGGCTTCAGTGGGACTTGATTCAGACCCTTTATTGCTTCACCTTTACAAACTGAATTCCAGGCCATTCTCCATGGTAAAAATCTTGGCAGTATTGAAGTGAATGGGATATTTGCTGTGGTATTCAAAGGAACCAGGATTTCAGCTAGAATATTTAATATCTCCCAATTCAAAATAAACTTTTTTCAGTCCCTGGATTTGACTTGGGCATTTTGCTTTAAAACAGACATGGGAGATTAGGGTGAAATAAAATTTCCATATTGAAGCTTGATTAAGGTCAGAGTTACTATTGGATACTTGGTGGCTTCACTATGGCTGTGGAGGAGAGAATTTACTCAAGTTTGTATTTTGCCCATTAAAGGAAATCCTGTGACATGTCTGAGTCAAGGGGATACCATCCAAGTGATAACTCTGACTTTGAATCTTGATGTGTGTCAATACTTGCTTTTGACTAATAAAAGTGCATATACTCGATGCAAAAAGACACAAACAGTGTGGTTAAATCTAACTGTAGGTTTATTTATTTATATGTATTTTATGGGGCAGTATTTCATACTCTTGTGAGCCACCCAATGAACCCTGAGAAGTCTGATGGTAACTGTTCTCGTAGAGCCCTTGCGGGGAGATTTTCCATCTGTGAGCTGAGCATTTCTCTTGTAACATTAATGGCCACAATCAAGTGCAAAACCAAAACAAGAATCACAGGTATTTAGGAACTAGATGCCGATATGATATCCTGCCTTTATCTCCCACACTTAAAAATTGTACTTTATATATATTTTTTTAAGTGTATGTCTGGTATTAAATAAACCTTCAAAGAGAACCTATTAGGTAGCTAGGTAAGTGGTTTGGTCTTGGATCCTTAAATTAATGAAAATAAATACTGGATTTGGTGGGAACCATAAAAAGGAACCACAGTTGTGTCTGAATTGTTCCTGTATTTTTCTCTACATGTCTTTTCAACCAACCGAAAAAGAAAAAAGGAAACTCATAAATGTAGTTCATGCATCTAATATAGAAATTCACTCATAAGACTTCTCTATAAAAATATGCATTAGATTAGATGCCTGTGCATATTTTTACTTATTACATTAGTCTACATGTACAAAAGTCTCCACTTAGAATTTCAGAAAGTCCAGCCCTGCTCTGTATTTTATAATGTTTGAATTTTTAATTTTTTAAAAATCCTTTTCACAATAACAGAGTAACTAAACTCTTAAACTGTTTCTGTCTGCCCCAAGGGTTTTTTCTCTTCCTCTATGTGTTGAAGGGAAATCTGAGCCTAAGAACACTAAAGAGGAAAAACATGTCTCATCTACTTGTCACGGCATCTATACTTTGCCATTTTTTTGCCACCCAAATGTGACAGGGCAGCACATAAATGTGTGAAGTCTGTCACAAATGGCAGCCAGAGCTGGGAATTCAGGAAAATGAGCTTTGCCTTTTTGAGGCTTTTGCATTTAAATCCTGCAAAGTGCTGAGTGCCTTCTGAAAGGTTATGCTAAGCCTGCTCAGCGTTAGTTCATGGGAGGTGTTCACCTTGCGGGATTCAGCCTGGAAAAGACGTATCTTCTAGATGGAGCCCTGTGGGAGATGCGTGGGGTAGGAGAACATGACATGTTGCCTGTACTCTCATATATCTCATGTATGTGATGTATCATATGTCAGAAGTCCCAGGTGTGGCTCAGAAGCGTGGGAATGATGGCTGCGGAGACAGAAAATCTCACCCTCAGAAGAGAGTGGCAGCAGTGCAGGAAGCCGGAATGCAGCCTACCCAGTGCACTTCTCCTTGGAAGTGAAAAGGTGTTTACAGTTCCATGATGCATTTTATGATAGTTCCTTCATCTAAAGTGCTGCTTAGTGTCTCTTTGTGCCCCACATCTGCAGGTGCTCACAATATGCTCAGATTAGAGTTGAGGATAATGTGACAACACTGAGCAGGAGGACAAGGCCACCACGTTGATCTTACACTAACACTTGAGGGAGAGCATCTGTGCAGTAGTAAAGATGGGCTGTTTTTTAAATGAATCACATGAGGCTCCAGGTGTTTTGCCAGTCTGCAACCATTCAGAGCCTTTATATTCAAATCCCTCTGTATCTGTGTCTGCTTCTCTGTGTGTATGTCCTACACTGATGTATTTTATTATTTCATCAGCAGCACCTCAGCAACCTTGATCCTCCCTCTTTTACAGCCAGGCCCTTTTGGGACGACCAGCTAGAGGTGACCCTGAGAGGCTTGTTTAGGCAGGAGGACAGCATTGTCACGGGGTTTTGAAAGAAGAACTGCCCATGTCACTATATTCTACCTTCTAGAGCACATGGCAGGGTGTACTCCTTTTCTTTCAGCAGGCGAGGGTAGGTCTGGTCCCTTCCCCTCCCTTTTCCCTCTCTCACTTGGTTAGAGGGCAGGTTGGGAACCAGGCACATCAGCAAGCAGCTTGTCTTGGGTGTCTGGCAGGATGGGCAGAGCAAGGGCTGAGCAGCACGAGGTGTGGAGTGGGCATGTTAACTTTGCAGTCTGTGCTGTCTTCTGTGGTGAGGTATCTCATGTGAAAGCAGGGGGAGGTTAGAAGGAGAAGGGAGGGGGAGAGAGTGAAATGCAAACATCACCACTATCCTCAGTAAGAGATTTAGATCTCTGTGTTGGCATAAAAAGGTCATTTTGGGCCTGAGGGTTTTGACATTGTTCCTTTAAGTTAGACCCACAACATAAACTATTTTCAACACTTGCTATGAAGAACAAATGACCTTTAGTAACTTGCCCAGAAGACAAATGGTACGTTAACACAATAAATGTACTTTGCTAGTATCTAGCTTCTTGCTTTAATTTTCAATTAGAAATGTTACTTTTCCCTCTCCCTTTTACACAAAGGACTGCACTTTCATACTTTGATTTTGTAACAGAGATTTCCTTGTCCTCTGTGGGATTGGTAATATTCACTGATAATTACTGGCTATACCGTAAATTTCCTTCTGTTCAGGGACAGCATTTCGTGCTCATCTACTCCGAAAGGTCTGGGTGGAGGGTATCTGTGAGGGAAGGAGGGGATAGTTAACAAGCATCACCAGCCACGTCTGCTGCAAGGGCAGAGGAAAGGGAGTCAAAAGGGAAAACAGTTCAGAGCCAGTGCCGGTGAGTATATTTTTTGTTTGTCAGAGCTTTGTTAGCATGTGAAGTCAGAAATGAGACTGAAAATTACAGGTGAAATTATTTCTATTTACAACAGTGAAGGCAGAAGGTGTGGACGTTGGCATGTTGGCTTCTGTTAGGGGAAATGAAGGGCTGTGACTCATTTTTATTTTTATTTTGGTGAAGGTTTCCAGGCTTTGTTATGTAGATTGCTGCCAAGAACTCATTGGAGGGCCTGAAAGTGCATCCCTGGTTGTGAGTGTGGAAGCATTTCTGCTGGGCATGCTCAAATGATGGCTTGGCCAGCTGCTGAGCTCAGCCCCACACTCAGACAAGGTGGTGGAAGAAAGGGGAGTCTACAGTGTGCTGATGTAGGTCACCTGAGGGAGGAGAGGAGGAAAACAAGGAGTAGGGAAGCACCAGCTCTCCTGCATGCAGTGCTGTCTTTCCTAAAAAAGTGGAGAAAGAAGGTGGACATTGAGATGCTTCCAGAGATCTGGGTAAACTTTCGTCAAGGGGATGACAGAAAAGATGTCACACGAGCAATAAATGCCTGGAAGAAGGGAGAGGGCGTTGGTGGTGGAAAGATAGTAGATCAAGGGATGGCACAGCAACAAGAAAATATTTAGAAAAAGGAAAGTGATTTGTCATCTGTTGGAGTCACAGATACACTTTCCTTAACATTAAGAGTGTTTGGAAGGTAGGAAGATCTAATGCATTATGCAGAGGCTCATTTGACATTCCATAAATGTTGGTTAATTATTTCTAGGGCTGATACAGTGCTCTTCATCCCAAAGGGATCCAGAGCACTTTACACAAAAGTAGATTTTTCAATTTGCTGATTGGTTTGAGGATTACAGTTATTTCACATCAAATGGAAACATTTTGGAGAAGGTGTTTTTTATTCTTTGATGTGGGGATGGACTTTTGTTTCAGCTGAACAGAAATTATTTTACAGAACCAAAAATGAAAGCTGTCTTTTGAATTTAGGATCACAAATACTTTGGAACCTCACTGACAGCGTGCTTATAAAGAATATTTAAGCAAAGCCTCTGGAAATGAAAAATTTAAATACTTTAAGTTTAAATAGCCCTACTACATCTCCACAAATGTTTGTTTCTTATTTTGCATCTTATTTTGCCAACTGACTCTGACCTTATTTTATACAATTCATCATCTGATTTCTTTTTAATCAGCTGTAACAGTCTTCTTTTTTTTTTTTTTTTCCCAGCTATATGTTTATGCCCTTTTATGATCACTGAAGTGGGACTTAAATAGAGCTGGAGAAGTGTGCTGCTCCAAGGCGATTTTACGAGGGAAAAGCTGAGCTGGGGAGAAGGAGCTTGAAGTGGAAGGAAGCAAGGGAGAATGAACTGAAAATTAAGGGAAAACTGGAAAGAGATGGACAATGTGAGTAATGGTGACAGTTACTCCCCAAATAAAAATAGGAGCAAGGAAATAAGGATTCGGGATAGGAAAATGAAAAGGTGAATTGAGAGGGAAAAAAAGCGCTGACTAAAAAGCCAAAAATAGGTCACTCCACCTTTAGTGAATGCTTTATTTCTCCATTTTCATGAGAAATGCCATATATTTCTAAATTTGGAAAGGGGGATAGGATGGCTATTTTTAGGAATTACTGATGTTCCTGGCTTCTTATGATTTTGTAGTTACCCAGACAAAAAAGGAAAACACAATAACGTAAAAGTTAGAGGAACTTAAGAAAGTACGTTTGAAAAACAGAAACTTAGTAACACCTAAATTTTCAGGTCATTATAGTTCTGAAGGGACAGCATAACACCCATATTCCTTAAATTTCATGTGATTGTTATGGGCATAATCCTGCAAATGCTTACACGTCATTGGCAGGTGGTTTTTTCTTTTAATGGAAACTGATATTCCTATGCAATCAGGTGGCTTCAGAACCCAAGGACTTGAGAAAAAGACTCAGTCTTGCTAGACTTGTGATAAGAAATCACAAAGGTTGTGTGGCCTTTTTCATGCTGTTCTTTAGTCCCAGGAGAGAATTCACCTTTTAAAAGGTTTTTTGCAGTGATTTTTCTTCAGACATGGCAACTGTGTGTGCCTGGTTTCCAGCTTAGGGAGCCTGGCTTGCATTAATGCAGCAGACAAGAATACTGAAAACTGAAAAATTCCTACTGTCAATTCCTCAATCTCACTTTTAAAAAAATTTTACTCAAAACAAATCAGCTAAGATGAGGTACTCCTCTTCCTGGCTCTCCCAGAACCCCTGAGGCAGGTTTTGCTGATCTCTCTCTTTCGATTGTTCATCCTTTTATAGAACAACACTGGGAGCTTTGAGGATATGTTTGACTAGCAGCCTCACTGAAGCACTCATGGTGTGAGAAGGGGGAAGGAGAGAAAAAAAAAGACCTGGGTCAGCAGTACAAACGGGGAAATAACACAGGCGTGGTGGTGAGACTGAGGATTTCTGCTTCGCTGGTGATTTCTAACTTTCTTTTTAAAGGGGTTTTAGATGTGGATTTTCAAATGAGCCCTTTGAAGTAGACAAGGCTATGCAATTTTGGTTTTTTACAAGAAAAAATACGAGGGAAAATCAAAATGCTTCTTACTCTCAGTCCCCTTCACAATCATTCTCTCTTTCCTCACCGTGGTGTAGTATACAGAGAAGGACGTGGTTATTGATCAGTACATCCGTGGTCCAACTACGCCTAAGCTAGAGGGAAGCCACACTGAAGTTCCCTGTGCAGGGAACCCCATTCTGGTGCTCTTACTGACCCCACATCAGGTCAGTGCTACTATGTTGGTGTGCTGTTTTTTAATGACATAATATGTCACAATCCTTACCCCATGTTGGTGATGCCAGGGGCCATTTTGTTACTTAGTGAAATTGGGCATTGTATCAGATATTTCACAGGTTGTTCTGTGGTTCTGCTCTTTCTTGGACAGCACAAAGCACATAAATGGTTGTCAGCCTGTTCATGGTACCCATGTAATGAGTTCTTAGGAATTGGGTTTTTTATACTGCACATATTATTTATGCATTTGAATATCTTAATTTAAGTTCAGCTTTCCATCTCTGGTATTTTACTTCAAAGTCTGAAATTCCTGCTTTTCTTATAGGTCATAATTGAGTTATTTTTAGACATCAATGTTAGATGGTAATGATGATAGCTGAAGTAAAAACAATATTAATTTTGGCTTATGAAACGTTCGTGGAAGTTTTAAGTGGAGTTTAAGTTTGCATATTAAAAATAACTTACCTTCAGGAGTAAGAAATTAAGAAACCTTGGGTGCAAGTATGATAGAAATATTTATAAATTTGATTCATAGACAAAAATTCAGAAAAAAAGAGATGTCTGCTTGGTCATGGGAAGAAGCTGCAAGCTGATGGTATTTGTTTAGTAGAAATACAGGAAATGTGGTAAAATTTTGCGTTTATGGAAAGGGGTATCAATGACAGGAAAGAATATCCAGTGCAAATGCTCAGGAGAAGCTGAAGCTTTGTTCTCCAACATGCAGTGACCTTCTGAGGAAAATGGGACAAAGCCAGTCCCCACAGACCCAGTTTGGCTGTGCAAGCAGAGAAGAATGAAACAGAATGAGGGTAGAAAATGGGGCTGCCACCTTGAAGGTGAGACTGCTCTTCTGAGAGGAAGTCAGTCAAAATATTAATCAGCCTAATATGTTCCCCAAATTCTGTGTTTTGCATAACTTCAGGAGAAAACTTGTTTTTCTTGTTTTTTTTTTTTTTTTTTAATAAGTGGCAAAATTGTAAATAAGTAACATGACGGTAGTAAATACTACTTAAGTGTCACTGTTTGAAGTGTAAGCCTGGGTCAGACCAGTCAACACTAACATGGTAAGCAGTGAGGACTCCAGAATGACAGAAGTGTATGGCAGGAACTGCGCAGCCTTCCAAGTGACCTTTCAGTCAGTGTAGGAGCGTGTCATCGCGGGGAGTGTCTATCAGTTTAAGTGGAAAATCCATACTGTCAAAATTAACTGCTGCTCTGCTGTAGAATCTTACTACATTTTGGGTTTAAGCAGTCATTGCCCCAACAGAATTAATACACTAGTTCAGGAAACATTTCAAATTCCTCTGAAATGGAAACAACTTCCTTTTTATACAGATTTCTTTACAAATTCATTCTCCTGTTCATCTGTTTCTCTTTAGCATGTTAATTATTAAGTTGTGGAGTCTCTTTTCATTGATGGCTTCTTAAGCTTTTATTCCTTCCTTTTGCTTGATTTTCTACACTGAGAAGTTGTCTGATGTGGCTCTTCAGTCCTGTGAGGCAAAAAAGCCATTCAGTCAATATTGCAGGAAGTTTAAACACACACAGAAATGGGGCTGCTCTCATCCAGGTAAAAAAGAGTCTTGAACATGAGCTGGTGCTGTGAGCTAACAGCTGCTTTGCATGCAAAAACATCTTCCCCCTCTCAAACTTTATTAACAGTTGTGTAGCTTCATCAGTGGGAGTAATGGTAGGAGGAGGCCAAGTGTAAACACGGCACAGGTGGCTGTGTGGGGATTTTGTTGCAAGAGCATCTGGACCGGTTCTGGAAAAAATTTATATATACTAAAAATCATCATCATCATCTGTATATAAAAATATATATGATGGGATTGCATCTATCTATCTATCTGTCTATCTATCTATCTATCTATCTGTCTATCTATCCACCCATATATAAAAAAGCAATCCCATCACTTCTACCACTGGGGAAACAGAACTTTTTTTAATAATAGTGAGAAATTATATGGAAAATGCATTAGTGCTGTGTGAGGGAACAGTGGTTTCCCAAACTCTCCATGTGTTTCTGTACACCACACTTTACCTCAATTTTCCAGCTGATGAGATCAGAAAATTCCTTACAGAGTAACAGGATAAGACTCACAGGTAGTTTATTTTTTTGAACTTGAAATGTCCAAAAATGATAAAAGTAGTTAGGATTGTAACTACTTTCCTTATTTAGCACAAAGTTGAAATATTGAGAGGCTAAAGCTCACTCAACCAAGCAGCCCCTACCCCCCGTTCGACTGCAGAGGAAATCTATTACTCATTTCCTGCCTTTACCTAAAATAAAGAGCACCCTCCTGCCCAGGACCGTGTCTAAGAAGACACATCATCACTACTTTTTTTCTGCGATAATAATAAAAGTGACAGAAGGGGATTCCCCTGAATGTTTGATGCTTTTCTGCTGCACGGCTCCGGCAGTCCCAGAATAGCTGTGCAGAGTCTGCCCCGAAACGCTGAGCTCACACGTCCCTCTTGCTTCACCCTTACTGGAAACATGTGTCCTTCTTTCAAGAAATAACTGGAGGGGCAGAGCAGGAGAAGACTGCTGTCTTAAATCCAGAAATAGATGACATTAAGGAAGGGAAGAGACACCACCTCTTCTCAAAAAGAACTAGAGGGGAAGGCAATGGAATGGCCCAGGTTCAAATTCGGGTGTTGAGCACTAAAAGCTCTGTGCCCAATGTCAGGTTTTGTAGTTTCCGAAACTTGGTTGTTGAGCTACTAGAAGTTTTCAGTGGGGACTGCACATCAGAGAAATGCATTACTGAGGCTGGAGATCAGGAGCAGGCCTTCTAATAGTTCTCCACTGAACATGGGGCCCTTCTAAGAAGCTGCAGACCGAAATAAATGTGCTGATAACTTTTGTAAGTGGAAAACCTTTAAAATGCATTCAATACTTGCAGTATGCTCCAAAAGGTGTTATTTCTGTGTTGTCATGTTAATACCCAGACAACAGGCCACCACTTAGTTCTAAAAATCAGGGTATATTAGCATGAGTTATCATCATGCTGACAACTCCAACATAATTTTCTAGTAATTGAAATTAAAAAGCCAGACCCATAGCCAGTGTAAATCATATTATTTCCAGAGATATGAGTGAAGCTCCAGTGCCATTCCGTAACTGCACATTATATGTGCTATGGTGATCTATGGTTTGTCTTTGAAGAGAAGTGACATGGTGATTCTAGACTTACCCAGCATCTACAAGCCACAGCAGTATTTAGTAGTACCTGTGGCCATCTGGTGCTGTACTCTCCAAATAACTTAAAGGTATTGGAAAGAATCCCAAAGTGTCTCCCTGCAGCAGCACCACTCCATGCTGGAGAAAGGTGGCTTTGCAAGGGGAGCAGGTGTCACATCAGGTCACTGGGCAGAGCCATGTCCTACATTCCCTTCCTGCCTGCCAAGGGCTGAGCCAAGGGCATGTGCACAGAGCAGAGCCCGAGCTGTGGAGGTCTGTGGTGGTGCAGGTGGGGCTTTGCTGGGGACCCCATTCCTGGCTGCAGTGCCGTGCTGTGGCCTCCTGCTGTTGCCTCTCTCCCAGTTTCACAGGCAGAGCTGCACGTGGCTTCCTGGAGAGGGAGAGACTGTGGCTTTGAAGGTGGGAGGTATGGGCTAGTGATCAGGGAGCATAAGGGCAGAGCCAGATGCACATCCTGTCTTTACCACATAAAGCTTAACATTACTGTCTCCTGTGGGCTAAAATACCCTCACACGAGGGTATCACAACATCTGTTTTCTGTACCTGATTTGCCCTGCAGTTTTTGTTTGTCCTTGTGTGAGTGATAAGAGGTTACCATCCAAATAAATAAATAAATAAGTAAATAAATACAGAATAAATAAATACAGTGAGAAAGAGAAGTCAGAAGAAAGATCTGTAGGTCTTAATTAGTATTTTGAATGGGAAAAGGAAATGGCTGCTCTTTTTACAAAGTACACGTTTTAACGTTTCCTGCAATGACTGGTGCTTGCAAGTGAACTGGGTCTGAGAGAGCTGTTGTCAGTAATTCCAGAGTTGAGACTTCGGCTACATCTGTAATACAGCCTCTCCCACTCAGAAAAATACACCCATGCATACATATAGATGTATTCGTATATAAGGCACGGCGCTGCGTACGATCCTTTCTGAGTGTGAGCCACACAAGCATAGCACCTTCCCTTTGAATTTTCTCTCTCTTGCAGAAGCGCCACCAAAATGACTAAAACGTGAGTGTCGTACTTTTTGTTGGGGAGTCTCTTTCTGGGGAGGAACACTTTCTTGGGTGGATTCAAGGCTCATTGCCTTTCCAGCAGAGCTGACTTCATCTCTCCAATATTGGTAACATGGTTGAATTCTGCCCTCAGCTGTACAGACGCAGCTGCCATTGACTGCGGCGGAGCTGTGTGTACACATTCAAGGGCGGAACATGGACCAGAATTTTTAGGTTTGTGTAAATGCTCTTGGAGGCTAAACAGAGGTCATGTAGAGTTGTTGGCATAGAGCCATGTGTGGTAAAGTAGGCCAAGTTTTATTTTCCTCAGGATCCTTACTTTTAAAGGATCGTGTGTTTTTTAGAGATGAAGACCTAAAGTCTCTCCAGTCAATTGGTAATTTTTTAAAATTACATCTAATGTGTTCATTTCTTTCTGTGAACTGTGCTGTAACAGTGTTGTGTGCTGTTGATCAGCTCCTGGATTCCTCTATAAAAGTGGCTGCATTTTTGGGGATGAGATACTATGAAATTTGTGCAACCTGGAACATGAATATATAATTTTAATATATATTTTCATTTGGCTAAATATTAAATCTTTCAAATCTAAGAACCTTAAGATGAAATCAGGAGGAGTATGTAAAATCTCGCTGTTTTGTGTGAGAAATGTTTCTATGTAACCAGAATTGCATTAAAGAGACAATACTTATGCCACAGCGTGTCATTAAAATGTATCCACCTTTTTATTACACTGAAAGTATGGGAACAAAACTTACATTCTCACTAATATTCGACTTTACATGCTGCAAAGTCCTCCTTTATTCTCAGGTTCTTTTGAGAGAGTTTGAGATCTGTAGAAGAATCTTTCCTGAGAGCTTTGAGGTGGTGCTGAAGTGCTTTAAGAATGACTTTTCAGTTTGCCTATTTAAGTGCTGTTCAGGTGAGCTCTGGATCACTGGGATTAAGGCTATTTTAATAATTCTTTAAAATGCAAATCAGCTTCTGAAGTTTGTGAACATGTCATGGAAGAATGTACAAGAAATCTGTGTGTATACAGTATATACATGTGAGTGCACATATATATGTGTGTGTGTGTATATATGCACACGGTGATGGAGACACGTATTATTTTGGTATTTGCCGTATTTTTGATGCTGTTCTGTGAGAGGCAGAGATACTGCAACTCTGTTGAAGCTAATTTTGTTGCATGAAGGTGTGGTCCAAGGCTATGAATCTTCTCACATGTTCATGTTTAAGTTGTTTTAAACCATATGAAAAATATCTGAAGTGCCAAAATGTTTAGGCATTCTAATCCAAATGATATGAGTAAGAGGGATAAGCATTTTTCATTTAAGAGAAAATTAAAGAAGCAAAAAACAACCCAGAATTAAATCTGTTATACTTCACAATAAATAGTTTTGCTTCCAAAGTATCTGCTGAAGCCACCTGTGACACATGCCCAGCCACCTAGAAGCGACTCCAAAGATGTGTTCCTGACAAAAAGCATTTCCTTGACTATTCATTTGATTACTTTTTTTTTCTTCCTTTTTTTTCCCCCCTAGATGTTTTTCTTCAGAAAAGAATGGCTTACAGGAGAAATTCTGTTTTCAGATTTTTTTTCACTTGGCTGAGTGATGAGAGCAAAAATTCTATATTGGATTGGACTTACTAGGAGCTGCATCTCCAGAAAAGCAGGAGGCCAATCAGGGTATATGTTTGAGTAATTCAGACTGCTGGAGAGAACTGTAAAGTGGAAAGGACACTGCAAGCAAAAGTGGCTGCAGTGCTGCTTTTTACAGCAATCTCAATAGAGAGGAACTACTGGAGGGGAATCTGGTTGGTATCATACTAGAGATTATGAACACTGAAGGTAAAGATGAATTGCTAGTGATTAAACTTATTTTAAGCTAGGGAGTTTGGGTTTGATTCAGCTATACACTTTCTGAATCCAGCAGTCAGGAATGGCCTGTGTTTTCCCTTTTCTTTATGTAGTGTATGAAAGCTTTTGTGAGGTTTTGATAGGACACTGCTTCCCAGTGTAAGACAGCATCTTCCTCTTCAAAGACTTGCTTTTGAAATATTCCTTCCAAAAAAAACCCAAACTGCTCACTAAGCAATAGTTGTGAGCTGAAATATAATGCCAGTAAACGATTTACAGTGAAATTCCCTTTTCCATGACTTGCTTATCTGACTGCCTTGGTTTGCAAATGAAACCTGCTGCTTCTGTTGCTGATCCTGCCACTGTTGTCATGAGAGAGTTTGGTATGTACACTTGAAGCTCACTGCTGCTTTCCTTTTGTCCTATGCCAAGAACTCGTGTTCTGTGGAAAATACAGCCTGAATGGTGTAACTGAAGAAAACATGTTTATGACGGCAAATATCACCAGTAGGATAATGTAAACTTCCCTTAACACAAGTGGCAATGCAGTGCTGCAGTATGTGTATTAAGGAGATAATAAGAGCTATGTTGGCTGGATGCATGTGTGATAGAACTGTGTGGGACTCACACAGTCCAGCAGTGATGACTTGGTCTTTTTTAAAAACCTGTGCATTGTTAAAGTCTTCTGTAAAGCCCAAGCTAGTGACAGTGCATGGCTTGGCTTGGTGCCATAGGTGTTTTCTTATTATTACTAAGTTCAGAACACAGACTATATGAGCTGGATAGGTGGGAGATGTCCTTCCTTCACTTGTCTCTCCACACCAACAATTTCAATATTATCAATGGTCATGGCTCAGTAAGCGTCCAGCCGTAGTGCTGAGATGAAAATAAGGTTTTCTTGTGACAGAAATGACTGCACTAACTTGGTTTTATTCCACTTTCTGAAACGGTACCATGATTGGTGTGTAACCCAGATGGATTTATTCAAGCACAGTATGAAAATGGCCATTACAGAAATAGGCACAGTCTCTCCAGTGTTATGTAAAACCTGACAGAGATGACACTGTAGTGGATGTAACTTCATAAAATCGCATTTACTGTTCTGCATTCAATAAAATCCTCTTATTTATTTAGGTATTGGAATGAAAACATGATTTACTGCTTCTGGGGTTTGAATGAACACTAAACCCAAAGGTTTTTCCAATGGAAAACATTAAATATGAAAAATTCAGTGATACTCTATAGAACTTTCAAATTCCAGGATACAGAATTTCTGCAAAGTTCCAAACATATGTTACGTCTTGTTGTTTTAAAGTAACCGTGGAGTGTTTCTCCTGCTATGGGAATAATTCTTTAAAAAGCTTTTATCTACAAAAAAATCCTGCATTGCAGTATGCATTATTGTTTATTGATTGCCTGTAGTTTGTTTTACTTTTATCCTACTTGTAGTTATATTCCCAGTTATTGCCATACTTCTTGGTAAGGTAAATTATGCATTTGATTTTAACAAGAGGTCATAACACAGAATTACAGTAAAGTGTACTACTTACTTGAGACTTCAATCCTAAATTCTTCAAATGAAGTTTTTATTTCAAATTTTTTATTGCCCAGATTTGCCACACCTTTTTTTTTCAGAACTTAATTTTTAGGAATTTGCTTGTTATGATGGTTTATTTTTGTGTTTTACTTTGAAGAAGTATGATAGTTTAGAAGGGCAGTCAGATCTTTGGAGGCAAATTGTTTATGTCATTTGTTGTGCTGTGTAAAATTGCTGCTGAAAGCCTTCTTACAAGTGCAGCTGATACTAGTGGTTAGTTACAGTTTAACATCTGATTTTAAAGCAGAATTGTCCCTCAAAACATCTCCTAGAAGAGAGAAGAGTGGACACAGACTCACACATAAAGGAGAGAATGTGAAAGGTTATGTGCTTATTTTGTATTTATTTTATGGACTTCAGTTCTGTTTGCTAAAATTGCCCTTTTAGGTAAGGAATTTTTTTTTTTTTTATCATGTGACCTAGTCAGGAAGAAATGAAGTCAAATTGAAAAGTTAGTAGGTTCTAGATTCAGAAGGCAAATAGATACTTTGAAAATGAAGAACCAATGGAATACCCTAAGGCGGAAGGGACCGACAAGGAACTGTGGTTGTAATTTTAGCCAAATTATTTTTTCCTTATGAGGATAATCCTTTGGTACAAAAAATATGACAGATTTTACCAAGAATGGTACTGTAGTAATCACTGCCTTTAACATTCTTGTATAACCTGCTGATACATAAACATGGTCTGTATTTGAAAGTATCACTTTGGCCATAGTGAGATGATAAACCAGCTGCACGTGTACGTCACTCATGGCTCTCCAATATGATTTCTGACCTGATGCTAGTGGTAGGTTAATGCTAAAATCCACCTTGTTTTCTAACTTACTTCCCTTTTAATGTCTTATTTCCCACAGTGTATTTCTTGTAGGAATATTTCGGCAACCTTCGTTTGTGCCGGGAAAGCTGCTGCATCTTTCTGCTTGTCCTTGCTCGGGCAACACCACCACTGGTGTTTTATGACTCTGTGGGGTTTTAATGTTTGAAAAGCAACAACATGGCCTCGTCTAAATCAAATTAGGCCAGCTGTAGTCTGTTCTGGCTGCTGATCTGAAAGCTGAAGTCATTCAGTCTGAGTTTCCCAGCCAGCAGTACAATACACGGTACTGTTTCAGTAGTAATGAAATTCCCCTGCAGTATATGCTGATGCTTGTTTTTGATAGGGAGTATGTCTGATGCTCAGAGTTATATTAACAAAGTATTTGAAGGCCAGGGAGATTGCTCTTGTGATGAAATTCTTCTCTGATGTTGTTATCATTAAAGCTGGCTGAAAATGTTCGGTTTAAAACTGGGTTTGGAAAGCTGAGTTCTGAGAAATGTATGTAGGATAATTTTTACTTAACAGTTTCAGCTGAAAACAGAAGAACCTTTGAATGTGAATGGTGGTGTGGTGTCTCATGGGAATTTTAGGTCAGCTGCACCCTGCAGATCTGTGTGTTCAGTGCCTTGGCTCTCCTGTCCATCCCAGAGTCACTTCCTCCTGTAGTCCCAGCAAGAAGAGGGACTAACAGTGTTTGAGGAGATGTAATCTATGCTGTCAGATTCTCACTGTTGTATCTAAATTTCTTACAGCAACATGTTCATTAACGTGGCTAATGAGTGACAGTCTTCTTTCTGTTTCATCTGAGGGAAAATTCTTGGTTATGTGCAAATCCTCAAATCCTTTTTGAATGGGGCTTCGTTTGTTGTTTTAAATGTACAAACTGTGGTGTGAGGCATTAGGAAAAGCAAGTAGAAGTTCATCCATCAGATGCAATGGGAAACGATGAGGTTTTTCACAGACCCTTATTCCAGTGAGAGCTGCTGCCACATCTTTGACCAGGTCCTGCAAAAACTCAGTCTCCTGCTGTACCATTAGCACAATGGCATAAAAGCCTGCTGTGCCTAAGCAGAGCAATTTACTGTGATTTTGGAACTTACAATGATATTTTGAATATGCTGAAAACATGCAGTCTGTGTGGTGTCCTGAAAATAAGGACCCTGCTCTTATCTCTGAAATACTGTGGAAGAGAGTCAGAATTTGCTGTTACATGTAGGAATTTGTGCTGCTGAGGAAGGATGCTGCAGGTTGCTGTAACAGAGGGTTTGTTATTAAGGAGAGTCTTAAAGTACAGAGAGGCATTTTTGAATGATATTATTCTTTGCTTGCATCCTAAAACCTACCAGAGTGGGTTTTTTTGGCAGGGGTGTGAATTCAGGAGTGTGAATTTTATTAGGGGGGAGAAAGGTGAGGGAACGTTTTTAACGTAAATAGTTTTTAAGGTTTTTACTTCATTGCTTTACTCTGCAATGTTATAATGCACTTCAAAAAGCGTATTTGAAGTTAGGTTTGAAAAGCAATAAATATAATCCATCTAGTAGAAGTAACCAACATTGCGGTAAAGAAGGAAAAAACGAAATCTCCACTGCAACTCCAGGCTGCAGTTCAGGCTCACTGAAGTTAGCTAGAAAACTGGATTGTGTCCCAGCACTTGCCCTGCATGTTACTTACCAGGACTTTTCAGGGACCTGAATGGTCTTTCTGTGTATCCCTGAAGCTGGCACACAGAGCAGTACAGTGCTGTCTGGCCCCTCTTCTGCTGCCAGGGTTAGGTGCAGGCACAGAGATTGGTGTGCCTTTTCCATGTTTCTTTCCTTCCTTTCCTACAACATTCTCCTGTCCTGTCAGAGTCTGTACAGACATCCTAACCAGGCTTCTTGTGTCATCAGGTGATTTCACAAGATCGGGTACCGCTTGGTACCCAGCCCTGCAAACAATGAAACTCCTTTCTGGCAGGTGCTCAGAAGACAGGGACACTAGAGAAAATAAGGATCTGAAATAGAGCATTTCCTTGTGGAAGGCACTGTGTCCGTGCATTTCCACCTCTGGAAGCCATTTCTCCTCTTGCTTTGCCGTCTTCCTGCTGTCAATCCAGAGTGTCTCAAACTTCATTTGCGCTCATTTCACACAGAGTTTGCTTATCAGTCTGAAAGGCGACTGTCTGATCTTTCCTTTTGCATGCTTTCACTTTTAAGATCTTCCCTTTCTTATGTAAAAAAGGCAATTAGAGTCGTATCTGTTTATTTTAAACAAAATGGCTGTTAATTAGCGTGATCAAAAACCCTGCCATTGTAGACTATGGGCTTCACTTTGTAGTTGCACTAAATTGCGTACAGTTTGGTGCCAGCTGACATGATAGCAACACAAAGTCTGCCTTTTTTTAACTTAATGAACAAACAGATTTATGAGCCTTTGTTAACTTCTGGTTTAGATCTATAGGTTCGGAATGCATTATTTAGAGTTCTTGTTTCTTAATGACTAATGTCATGTTGTTACTTATTAAGAGTGCTTTAACTTGCTCAAGAAGTTTCCCTTGCTTTTGTATCCCCTTGTTTCCATTTTCCTTTTTTTTTTTTTTTTTGATGGCTTAATTAAACAGTACATCTGTGGTACACAAAACAGTTGAGATGCACTTCTCTAGCTGCATTCAGATGTTTCAGCACTAACTCTATAGTGCTGTGAGAGCACTGGATATTCTGTCATCCCTTCGAAGCAGAATAAGGGCAGTTTCTGTTTTTCCCTTGCCTCCATCACTGATATTTATTCATAATGTCTGGGAAAAAGATGCGCACAACAATCCATTGGTGTAGCCTTACTTTGCTTTGGAAAGAAAAAATCAAGAATATTGGTGATAAAGCTGTGATAGCATGATTCCCATCTGTAGACTTGTCATCTTAAGTGAATGACAGTGTGTCCTTCTAAATGAAAAAACATGTTAAAAAACCAAAAGCCATTTCAACCAATAAGTGAAAATTCTGTGTACTTTCTTTTTTATTACCATGACTATTACTTTTGCAGAGAAGGTGCTCATTTCAGAAATTCCAAAGGTCTGGTTTTTGGACTTGGTGTGGTAACTTCTGATGGCTATCAAAACAGCTATTAAAACTACCAAAAATGTACAGTTGGAATTAATCAGAATTAATAATCTATTCTGGACATATTCAGCTCTATGCTGGGAACTGCAGTGTAGTTTCCAGAATGTACTTTCCTAGGAATGCACATATCCCCGTCACTGAAGTTTCCCTGTGTCCTTAGATAGCCATTTTTATGTTAAATTCTTCTGTATGCTGATACAAGGCCTAATTGACCCAATATTTCCAGGAATAGCTGATTATTCAGGTATGTCATTATTTCTCTGCTTTTTTATCTGTTGGTCATTATTGAAGGATTCAAGCGAAATCCTTATTTGCATAGAGAAAATCAAAATTGAAGTCAAGTCATAAGCAAAGTCAGTGAGCTGGCATAAATTTGATTAAAAGAAGGTGTGATCAGGCCATTTTAAGGGCTTTACTGTCATTTAAAAGTTTGCATTGAGTGTAATTCTTGGCTATAATTCTCCAAGTACATGTTTAAATTAAAGACATAAGACAATTAATACTTTTTCCTGTGGTTATATTTCAGTATTAAGCCATACACAATTTCCTATTAAAATACTGAAGGAAATGTACTTGCTATTACAGAAGATTAAGGTAGTAATAATATTTTATTTGCTCTAAGGGGAAAAAAAAAAACCAAAACAGAAAGACCAGAAAAAGTGAATATGAAAACAAATTGAAAGAACTGCAAGTTTTAGTGTTACTCTGATTGAATCACATTTTTTTAACTGTTGTACTTGTAATTTCCAAATTACAAGTAAAATGAAATACATTTGGGATTTCCAGTGGAGAACCATTTTTAGAAATTTTTTTGGTTTCATCTGTCACAACATTTTACTGAAATGAAATAGAGGCCTTTTCTATTTTAGCTCCATAAAATTAAAAAGAAACATCAGGTGAAAGTAATTTTCAGATGGTAATTTGTCTTTGTATATAAAATAGAGCTTTTTAAGGCTAATGATTAAAATGAGAAATTTTCAACTTTATCAAGAGGCCTTTTCTAGAATTTTCAATTTGAAACATTGTAAAAATTGCTTTATTTGTTTAAAATGGTTAATATAAATGACACAGTAATTTACAGTGGAAATAATGATTTGCAAGTTTTTTTAGTCAAGATGGGTTTTTTATTAGTGAACAAAAGAATAAGAAATGGTATACAGTTAAATAAAATAAATAATTCTGGAGAGAATGGAAGTTAAGCACTGTGGTCCATTTCATCCTTGATTCAAGGACAAGGAATTGTTCAATTAATTAAAACAAGGAAGATATTTTGATAAAATAAGATTATTAGTCACTACCTGCAAATAACTTGTGGATCTTCCTAATAAAACTACTCTGATTAAAAAAAAAATTAACAAATCAAGCTCTTACATGAATTACTGAAGTTTGAAGGTAAATGAGATGTGCTTTCTATCTCTTTATTTTCTCCTTTTTGCCTCAGAACATGAAGTACTTACTCAGGAGATGGTTTATGAGGAGAAGTCCCTCATGGCAAGTTATTTTGCAGTTTTTCAGTTCCAGGAATTTGTCACTCTGTGATAAAATGGTTGATATTAGCAGTTATTTTTCATCTTGACTAACTGAAATATTCTATGATTACAAATTATATAGGGTTAAAAACATTTATGCAAGTGCTATTTTTCATGTGCTGGTTAATTTACATATATTTTACGTTTAATTAACATATATAATATTTTGTCTGTAGATGTAATAGAAATGGGGCTTTGATCCATCCGAGTCCTTCAGCAGATGCTTAACCTTAAGCACATAAATAATCCCATTGTTTTCAGTGTCTTTAATCTGTGCTTTTAAGTGCTTTGTTGGATTGTGGCCTAGTATAATTATATGTTTGCAATAACAGTTGCTTATTAAAAGCAGTTGTTAGATCTCAAAAATAATATAAAAGAAATAACATGAGAAAATATGTATCAAACAGTACTGAAAAAATACATAAAAATTGCTTCAGAATTCTTATTTGCTTGTCAGTGTCCATCACATTGCAGATTCTGCTTTTTATGTCGCTCCTTTCTTTTATGAGGGTGAGACCAAGGCATATTAAGGAAGATCCCCAAGATACTTATGTAAAAATATGTTTAAAAAGTTGTATTTGTTATTAATACTGAATTCTGTAACAAAGGTGAGGTTTTATTAAATAGTTGCCTTTCATATAGTGCTAAAGTTCTGACTAGGTCATTCACTAGCTGTTAGTTCCCACAGGCATTTGCTTCTTTCTTGAGTAAGAACAACTGGGTGCAAGGAGTGTTGATATGATAGGAATACGGGTCTCTTTGCAGCATTTCATCTCTTTATGTGTTCAGTGTCTTTCACTTTTCCTTGCTCTTTTTTCCCTGGGTCTGTTCTGTAATGTTCCATTCTATGTCAAACCATTTCCTTTGACCCAAAGCAAAGATTACAGACCTAAGGGTTAAACACTGTATTTTACTCAAGTAAAATATTCTGATGGGACCTGAGTGATGGTGTTCACCTGACTGCCAGTCCAGCTGCATTTCAGAGAGACTTGCTATGAGAGTAAGTAGATTTCTAGATTATAAACCCTCTAAAATTTAGTGTTGGTATTAACAACGTCTATTGAGAAGTTTAAGAAACCACTTGTGTGGGTAAAACACTGGTCTCAGCACCAAGTGCTTGTGCCTGCAGCTTTGTACTTGTATCTCCCCTCTCCGTAGATTCCTTTACTGCTTTTCTGATCTACCTGGTCCTCTGAAGTACTTTTTCAGTTTATTTTTCCATGGAAGCTCAAGAAAAACCACAATAGTGGTAATATAAAGGCAATTTTCCTTGCCCTTTTTTATCTCTGAGTCAGAGCTTACGTATATTTTACAGCAAATTGCCACTTCTACTCTTCCAGCATAAGCATCTTGCCTGGTCTGCCAGCCAGATTTTTTGAGTGCATTTACAACTCATGGGAGCATGAATGAGTGACCACAAACATCCAGCATCACTTAAAGGGTAAAAGAAATGTGAAATGATCTGTAAATATCACTGTTATGTGTGATAAAAAGGAGGGCTTGGCTAGTCTAAATTAGAATATCCAGCAATACTCAGTCAATATAATACCAGACTGAATTCAGAGTAAATTTATTTCCTTACATGTAATTGAGAATCTCCTGTGAGCATGGTGGGGTATGTGGATACTCTGGGTTGTTCCTTTGCAGAGGAGTGTGTGTGATTTCATGTACGCAGTGTGGGATGAACCACACAGAGATCCTAAGTTCATGACCCAGGCTGAAGATACTGTGTATAGCCATGTGAAGTAGCACTGTTTGTAAAAGCTGAAAAAAACAGCAAAAGATCGCAAGAAAACCAGAGTCCTTTTCTGGTTGAAGTGTCAGGGAAGTCTCCTCCCCCACCCACTCCGGAAGTAGCAATTTCCCCCCAGAAATTAGTTCATTAGTGTGTATTGCTATTCATGCAGGAAGGTGTGTGATGTCCTGGGGCTGTCTGTATTTGAGTAGAAAATGTCACCTCGGATCAGATTTGCAATACTCCCAGCCTGTGCTGGCCCAGGGCATGGAATCTCTCGAGATCTTCTGTAATGCACAGTGACTGCATCACTACAGCGGAATCAAAACTTCACTGTGTTCAAGAAGAGGATAATGGTTGCCACCTTATGCAGCTCGGATAAATGACAAGTTTTGGGAAGGTCACAGCTCAGTGTGAAAAGTCTTCCACGTCTTGGAAGGAACAGAAAAATTCCATATCCTGTGTGGTGCCTTCCCCGCTCCTCATCTCATTGCTTACACAGGTGGAAATGTTGAAATTAAATAGCAGAGTGAGTGTGAGCGTGCGGCTGTTGTATTTTGATGTGGTTCTTAAATTGCCCTTCATTGTCAGAAGCTGTTAGGCTGAGGAGTGAAATATACGCCTTGAGTGGCAGTAGGAATTGGTAATTACCTTTAATTCTCCACAGGGGCATGCAGAGGTGTGGAGTTTGCCCATGTGTCAGTCGGAGCTGACGCAGAGACAATAAGGGTGAGGGCTGCCTGTGATGCTGGACTGTGTAGGGGATGAAATGGGTTCATGTCCCCTTTTCCAGCAGCCTTTGTGCCCAGAGAGTGCTGTGGGTAGGTCAGGGGGCAGCTGCTCCAGCCCCATTGCCTTGGAGTTGGACAGAGAAAGGGCTGCAAGCAAAAAGGTGGGAGCACCCCTGATTTTTTCTAGCAGGTCTGATCACCCCTTCACCATTCCAAACCCCCTGAGAAAGCAGCCTTCTCATGTCAGGCAGAGGGTGAGGGAGGTACATGCTGAAGCTGGGTGAGATGCTGGAGGCCCTGTACACTCTGCAGTAGGAGTTACTCTCAGCCACGGTTAAATGCGTTTGCAATGATACAAGGAAGTTTTCGCAGTCATCAGCCCTCCAGTTGAAGCAAGACTGAAAAATGTAACACACCATGCCCTAATCCACTTAATATGGTCTCTGTCCATAGCTCCCCACTTGCTGTCATACAGTAAAGCTGCTTGGTTTCTCCATGTCCAAACCGAAGAGGAAGATTAAGTGTGCTGCTGCGCCCTGTACTTGCTGGCAGAACTTCTTTTCTGCTACATGGGCTCTAAGATGTGCTTTGTTTTATTGTCTCCCTTTCTTTTGAAAGGTACAAAGTACAGTGACAGGAACTATCATATTCAATTGGACATGCTTTCTACAGATTTGTTAAGGATTTACTCTACACATTTGTAGCATTTAGTTGCCATGGCAATGACCTCGGTGCAAGAGGGAACAGCCTTTAGGTTGGACCTCAGATTTTCCTTTCATTTCCATTTAATTTGATTTGACTGTGAAATGTCACTTCCATTGCATTGATTAAGCTTCATTGCAGCCACCAGCTCTGTTAGGAAGGTTAAAGGGCAGGCCAGTGGCTGTCATTTTTCTCCCCCCACCCTTTTCTGATACCAGTATAGGTTTGTTTTGGTTTTTTTCAGAGGAAGACTAAGGTTTTACCCCATGGTGTTCCACAGTAAAAGCAAAACTAATGCAGCAACAGTTTGAAGTGGTGCTAACCTGTGAAGCTTCCTCAGACAATTTTGCAGCACTTTAAAAAATAGGAATTTGTTTCTCTTTTTCTTCCTGACATGTGCTCACCCCCCAGATAAATAAATTGAATGTATCCTCCAATCCTAGCAACCATATTGGAAGGAGGAAAGACACCTTAGTTTTCAAAACCTCTGTTGTCCCTAGGGTGTATAAATGCCTGCCAGCTTCCATGAGGCGGGGAATCACTGGGACCTGTGTGTAGAGTACCCCTTTGCTCAGGCTCTTTCTAGTTAGTTTGGTATTTGCAGATTATGCAACAAGGGTAAAATAGAGAATGGCAGAATGTTGGGATGGGAGGCTTCAAAGGAGAACCAGGAAAAAGCAAGGATTGCTTTGAGCAGTTTTATTAATGGCAAACAAATTAAAATCACAACTGTGGTATTCTTCATTCCTAGTCAAAAGCATGCAACCTTTGTAAGCAATACGGCCCATCTGCAGAATACAAAGGTACAAAAATTGTGATGTATTTGTAAAGACTTCCCCTTCTTGCTGCCCTAAGACCTCTGCTTTGTACTGTGTGGGCTGTCAAGGACTTAGATAAATTAGGTTTGTTCATTTAGGTTTTGCAGAACCTCGGGTACCTCTTTTGTCTACATCTCTGTATTAGCAGGCACACAAGCCTTACTGGCAAGCTGGCTTTTTGCTGTGAGCCAGGTTTTTTGCCACATGCTTCAACTAAACATCAGCTAAAATATCATCTTGAAATTTGCATATTGCATGATAGCTGAAGTTAAGATTTCTTCTGCATAGCTTGGTCAGAAGGTAAGAGTCTTATAGTTATGTACTGTTTTGGTTTTTTGTTAAATAGATCAGATGCTCATTTTGAAAACATGTAGAAACTTTGTTTCTTTTTACTAGTCCTGAAAATAATTGCTTTTTAAGTTTGTTTAGTTGCTCAGAATTTAAAAAGAAATGAATAAACCAGAAATATTAAAACAGCTTGGTCTGAAGGGAGGGATATAAGGAAGGCTCATTAAAACAGGCATGTGAGCAAAAACTGGTGGGCTGGTGAGGAAGAGGCCTGGAAAAGTCAAGGGAGAAAAAATGTTTGACCAGGCACAGGGTAAATGATGCAAAGAAAAATTGAAACCCCAAAGTACTACATATGGCTTGCAAATCTTTGCAGCTGAAGGACTGTTTTTCTCTCCTGACTGAACTGAGCTTCAAATTAAGCCTCTTTCTTTTTGGAAAGGAGGACTGAACTAGTGTGAAGAAAACTGCAGTTCTGGAGCCTGTATATTGGCTGCTGTGGAGAAATAACTCGCACATGTGTGAGAAAGAGGGAATGTATTTAACTTTTTCTTCTGATTTCTGCTCCCGTCTCCATGACATGCAGCATCTGGTATCAGGGCCACCCTCTCACAGAGACATCATGCCATTGTGGATGGTCAGGGCCTGGCATGGAAGGGTGCAAATCCCTGGGGATACACATCTTTGCTCCCACTGCATGGCTCCCAGCAGAGAGGGCTTGAATTGGAGAAAGGTCTTTAGAGGTGGAATCCTTTCTCCTGTGTCCCTCTGTGTCACTCAGGTGGAGTTTTACTTCAGCTGTCAGCCTTGAAGCTCAGAGCTCACTGGCAATCCAGGTGAAAGAGCCTGGCTGTGAGCTGTGGCTCTGTTTTCTGAGCTTTGTGCTGCTGCTGGGATGACTGTCAGAGGGAGAACAAAATCTCCGTGGTAGGTGCCCGTCCTGCAAGGACTGGCTCCCTTTTCTGTTTGCTTCCAAAAAGTTAAATGAATAATTGGTGGGAGAAAGAAGGAAAGGAGAGAGAGAAGGATGTAACTTCCTACGTAAATTGTAAGATGTAAAAACCCTCTTAAAGAATAACTCTGAGCGGTCCGGCTGGTGGCCTGTGGCATGGTGCTGTCTGACTTGCTTGCTTTTCTGCTGTGGCCTTGCCTTGGGACTGGGGGGGGAGTGGAAAAGTTGGACGTGAAATCCAGCAACTGCTGAATACTTTTGCTTATCCATGCAAATTGTCACCATGCCTGTGAAGGGGGAGGAGGAGTTTGGCATTGCTTGAGCCTGGTCACTGGCCCATGGAGGTGCCCCAAAACTCAGGATGCTGCTCATGGCTTTGGATGTACTCTGTTGTCTTAGCCTGGATTTGTAAAACAAAATGTGAGCTCTGAGCTCTGTGTGTGTGTGTGTGTGTGTGTTTCTGACTAGGCATCACAATCACTTTTTCTGCTTTTCACTGCTTGGAAAGGACCCAATTTTAGAGCAAGGTGATCAGTTCTCCTTTGGAACAGAATAATGTTAATATTCTAAGAATGTAAATGCAGATGCTGTGGACTTCCACAGAAGGCAAGTTCTTCTGCAGTAATGTTTCAAAAACTCCCAAATTCAGAATTACTTACTTACACTCTGAGTCAGTGTTTGGAGATGAAGAAACTGTGGGACCATGGAAAAAACATCAGATTAGGAGAAAATACTTGACTTCCCTGTGCACTCTAGGTTTTTTTATATGGATTGTAGTGTTCGGTTTTCTATGTAAAAATAATTTGAGGCCTTCAGAGTACATGATTGATGCCAATATTGCTAGGTTTTTTTGTAATTTATGAAGAGGTTCTTTTTTAGAAAAATAGTGTTTAAGACTAAATACTGAACGTGGGGCTTGTTCTTCATGGCAGCTGTGCCATGTGGTAGAAATTCCAGTTTTCTGAACTCCCAGCCACACCCTGTGATGGAGACTGAACAACAGCAAATAGCTTTGTTCAGATGTCTCCTGTGTCCTGTGTCATCCTCTCAGTTAAAAATACTGTATAAAAAACTTAAAGCAGGTGGAGAAAGTTAAAAGCTGAATTCTGAAAATTCCATTTTATACAGTATCCCAAATCTTTGCTCAAAAATGAGATAAAATGGATTTTTTGTTTGGTTTTTTTGCTTTTGTTTTTGTCCATACCCAATTGCTCCTGCTGCCATCAAAAGTGTGTCTGTGACTCATGGTCTGAGCACTTGAGATGTTCCACCATGGAGGAACTGCTGCATCTCCTTGTCGAGGCAGGTGTGGAGGATCTCACCACCTAGAACAGAGAAATTCCCATCTCCCTTGGATGCTGCCTATGGCAGCAACAGAGTTGAATTGACACATCCTTTTCTACCTCAAACACACGTCATATTACTTCACACCCTCAGTGAAAGACATTCTCTCACCCAGGTAAACCAAATTTGCCCTATTTAGGCAGTGAAGGGAGACGCTGTTTAATTCCTTTGCACAAAGTGAGCAGGATTCAGCAGCTCCAGCTCCAGCACATCTTTTTTTTTTTCCACTTCTCAGCAGGAGCTGAGTATTGGCATCTCTCCCACAGCATCATGCCTTGTTGTTTTCTCTCAAGCAAAAACAACAGAAAAGGAAGATTAAAAGGAAGAAGTAGACAGATTTGAAAGAGGATTGTTAGTTCCAAGGTCTGATGGGATCTCCTTGAAAATATTCACAACTCTGTGTCACCCATGCCAAAGTCACACTGCAGTTTTCAGAACCTTTTATAATCTCCAACATATAGACACTATCTTTTCCTTCTTCTGTTTGCTGCTTAACAGGAGTTCATAGTAGATTTTGTCTATTTACCTCTGGTTTTTAGAATAATTATGTTGTGACAGTCATAGGTCTTGTCATGGTATGCTATTAATATCTTTGTTGTTTATTAATCTTCTCAAAGCAATTGTATGGAGGCATAAAAGGAGAGGAGCCTCGCCTAGTTTTAAGCTGAATTACCAATTTGAATGTCAGGCCAGGTTCACAAAAATTTCCAAAATAGGTGAGAGTTATAAATAAAACTGAATGTGTTACTGTTTTGGGGGAAAGGTGTGGAACTTGGTTTTTTCTTCCAGCTCAGCCCCAGAATAGACACAGGCTGTTTTTCATTTTGAGCTTTTAGATTCCAGCAGACCTCAAACTTAGCAAAAAGATAAGAAGAATTTTATGAACCGAAGAGTGAGTTTCATGCAGATATGAATCAGCACTGATATCTTGGCTACTGTCATCATGTGAGTATGCTGTCATTGCAGCAGATATGATAAATTTGGGAATCTTAAACTGAGCACACTTGTCCACTGTGCCTGTGAGGCAAAGCAGGGAAAAGAGAATTTTTCAAATGCCAGCAATAGTATTTTTAGGGAAAAAAATATTTTACCTGTAGTCTTTTAATTTTATCTATAAACTCCATTCCGATTTTGAGGTGCAGGAGGACTTACTGGGTTTTTTAGGGCACCAAGCCAATACAAATATTAGAAATAAGAGGAAATCATAGAGCTGTTTTCTTATTGTTAATAGCATAATGAATCTTTTGTTGGGTTTCCTCTCTGCAGGACTCTCCCTGCTGCAGTAGTGCCATTTACCTTTGTCTTCTTTTATAGTTTCAAAGGGCCTGTTCTGCAGAGCTGCTTACAAACTGTACTAAAGGATGAAAATTCTTGCAGAGAATCAGACAGTTTTGATTGACCAAGTAAACTTAATTCCCAGTGACAAGAGAAAAATTAATTCAAGCATTTAGAGAGATGAGGTTTGGGGCAGTTTATAGCGTTAGTCTATAATGTGAGTCTTTAATGTCTGAAGGCTTCGAGTCAGTGTTTATAAAGAACCCTCTTCACTTTGCCCCCATTTTGAAGCACTTATTTTCCTCTCTGCTTGCAAAGATCTTAAAAAAATCTCAAGTCTTTGTACTTGAGATTGCTTTTGTTCAGAGTTGTCCAGCGTTTTCTCCCCTTTCATGTTTTTTGCACTGTTTGCTTTGCTGTGTGCACATTGCAGGGTTTAATGTGAAATTCTGGTGGGTGAAATTGTGCATATCTCCTCCTGTCTTTTCCTTTCTTTCTAGTACGTGAAGGAACCAGCAAAAGGGAAAATGCTGTTACTAAACATCTAAATAAATCATAGATTTGTAGTTTCGTAATCAGTTTAGCAGATTTTATTCGAGTTGATATATAATATTGCATGTTTGTAAGCGAAAATGAAGAGAAAGTAAAAACAAAATTATATTTATCATCAATTTTGTTAATTACAAGAAACTAGTTCACAAATACACAGGAGTACTATCTTCAGCTAATCCTTTGTCTTCTTGTTTGTTTAATAGATTAGATGGATATACCAAATAGCATGCTGCTGGGGCAACATTAATTTTATTATAGAATAAAAAGTAGAACTATTAGTCTCTGTTTCTGGCATGTTTGTAAGCTATCTGACCTATTTTCTCCTCCTGCCCTCTTCTCGGTGATTACCAAATTCCTGCTCTCGCTATGCCTAATGTAAAACAGTCTTACAACTAAACCAGCTGATAGCCAGCCCTGGAGATATTACCCAGTACCCTGGCACACAGATAAGATATATTGTTTTATATATTTGTCCAACAGGGAGGGACAACTTCATCACTTTAAACAAGGAGATAATCTGTTTACACCAGAGGAATAGGCTCACTTGGTTTTCTTCCCTTCAGTTGTGGAGATAATTTCAGGGGGCAATATTTGCCTCGTTTTTACCAACAAAAATAGCTGGATGGTTTGTCTTAAATTTATTATGTTTTAGGAGAAAACTAAGCTAGGAAACTACACTTCCCAGAATCCTCAGGAAGTGTATAATGTCTGATACGGACTTTTTAAATTGAAGCACTGTGGTTTTGCAACTGCTTATCTTGAGGAGTTAGAAGTATCTGTTTTTAAATGATGTTCCTTGCAAAAAATCTCAAACCAACCTCTTAGTATTGTGTTGTCACTGAAGATGAAAACCAGGCCTTTAAGTTCTAAAAATTATTTCATTAACAGTGTAGTCATTTCATGTCTTCAAAAATCATGGCTGATGTAAAAAATATGTTTTGAGTCAAAGATTTTAGACATATGAAAAATCAGGAGTCTTCTTTCCCCTGAACAACTTTGTCCTGCCTTCTGTTCCGGGCAGTTGGTGATGACTTTCAGATTTTGGTTCATTGAAAGATAATACATTATTTAGGATTTTATGTGTGAAAATAAAAACAACCGATCAATATAGCACTTAATATAACACTACTTGAAATTTCTGTTTTGACCTTGACCTGTTATTTTTCAGTGAGGGGCATGTCTGCAGGGAAGGGCATGCTCAGACTAGTCTGGAAGTAACGAACTAAATTAGTGTGTTCCAGCACTGCAGGTGGACAGAGCATCCTGCTAATGTGGCTGTATGGACCAGGATGGATTCCAGCCAGACAGGCCAGAGGGCAAATAAATGTCTCTGTCCACACCTTGAACTGCACAGGTATTTGGATAGTTGAGTTTGGCATGACCCACTGCTTGGTCTGAGAGAAAGAAGTAGCCCAGTTAGAAATGCAGCCCCAACTTGTCTGACACCCAGTTCAGTGCCTGTGCTGTTTCCTCATTTCAGTCACCATCAACCCCTATTTCTCTATTTTGTCCAGAGTTCTGAGCCTTTTGTCACACATTAGCAAGACCAGGGTGAAATATTTGTATATTGAGGAATGCAAGCTCTCAAGGATGATTATGCTTTATTATAAGATACAATTCTTACAATGTTTTCTATGTATCTGTGATTTTTCCCATTGAAGTACATTGTAAGCTTCATCTTATTAATAGTCAGTAATGCATATATAGTGGATTTTTAATGGTAATGGAGGAACTGCCATTTGAGAAGCCTCACAATGTGTTGAAATCTAAAAATACAACATTGTCTTCTTCTCCACCATCCCTCTGGTTCATTAGTTCTTTCAAGATGTGCCAAAACAAGTCTTAATCTCTGTCTTCAAGATACTGTATTGTAGTGTATGTTTCAGCCTAGATAAGCTATCTGGGATGCATTTTTGTTACAGTGCAAGGTACTATTATTGTTCATGTACAATAAGAGTGAAAATAGTGATTTTCCATTTGTATTTTTTGAGCTTTGTATATACCCCAGAGGTAGATAAAGAGTTTATGAAGAAAGGTTATATTTAAGAGAAATGGGTATCAGTGCTATGAGATTATACCCATGACAGATGGTTGTAACTAAAGCTTCATCTTGGTGCTGAAAAGCTGAATGAAACAGTATTCAGATTTTGAAGTAATGTTGGCTTCATTTCAATGGGACTTTTGCCTGAATAAGAACAGACTAAAAACTCACTAATGATTCTAATTTTTTGTGTCAGCTTTGAGTAGATTTTAAAAAATTGAATTTTATTTTTGCCTATTTTGGATTGATAAAATTCCAACAAAAACATGGGGATTTGTTTGTTTGTTTGTTTACAGAAATGTGTGCAACATTATGCCTTTGTTCACTGGGATGACAAGATATAAAACAACATTGTTTTATTCACACTGTAAAGCAAAACATCTTACTGAGAATCAGGAAAGAGTTGGAAAAGTATTTGCTCTTAGTTTCAGAGCTGGTTGTGAACCTCAAAATTTTGTGGGGTTCAGTCAGAATAGTTATGTAAAATTTCAGATGCTAACCTTAAGCAAATCCAAATATCTTGAGGCTGGAAATCTCTACAAGAACATATTTCCCCTTGACTTGTCTAATACAATGAGTTCAGCGAGGCTACACCCTGGGGAGTTTTGGCCCACCATGTAGTGTGTGTGCTTTAAGACCTTACACTAAGCCATGAGGGTATTTTTAATTTCATCTTGAGAAACTAAACTGAGGGACTTCACAAATGAATCCATCAGGAAGACAAGGTTAATTCTGGCCGCTGTTTGTGGGAGTATGGTGCCTTCAAATACCAACACATTTTTTTTTCAGTGGTGGCATTTGGAAGAATAAATGAAGTGTGACTCCCGGCATCTCTTTAGTTGCCCTGAAAATGGAATGTCAAACAGCATATAATCATCTTCCTTGTTTAAAGAAAGAGGAGCAAGTGAGAGACCTAGTTTTCTATTTGTGTCAGTTTTTGGATGTCTTAATATTCTATCTTGTCTAATTTTCCAGAGACTGATAATAGAGTTCCTGTCAAATTAGAGGTTACAGACTCTTTAACCTATGTCACAAAAAAACCCCTACATTCCTTATTATTACCATGAATATAATCCAAATAAAAATTTAGCTTTTAATGCTGTTATGCTGAATGTTGCATTCCAAGCATATAATTTTATTCATTATAAATATTAAAAGTATTCAGCCTGACATTAGACTGCTTGCTCCCCGATCTCTTCAAAAAAAAGGCTGAATTGGATGTGTCGCCACTTGGTCCAGGGAGCAGCAGTTCAGGCTCAGCCCCTGCACTGTCAGGACTGAGCAAGCGTTGCTGCTGCCCTGCCAAGTGCAGTTCTCAGGTTCAATTGATGTGGCAGAGAGGATATTTTCAGATGGACCAGGCTGATGTCGCCATCTTCTAGGAGTGGGAATGAGCCAGGAGGATAAATTAAATGAATTGTACTTGCCCCGCACTGGGGATTTGCTATCAGAGGAGTCTGATGTGGCAACACTGGAATTACAGCTCTGGAATTACATCCTGCTAAGGGGGCTCTTTCCTTTTGCAGAGAGTGGTGCAAACGCTAAAGTTTCTTTAAAATTAAAAAGCTGCAGCCCTCTTCAGTGTAAGTAGAACTGTGGCAAGTATGACCTACTGTTTGGTCAAGTTTTATTCTCATTTACATGAATTCCAACAAATTCAGACCTGCTTTAAAAGGGCCTTACTTTCAAGTTTATAACAAATGAGTAATGAATAAATTTATCTCATTCTTACGTAGTTTTAGTTCAAAATCCAAAATGCTTGGGTACTTCTGTACCCAAGTCTTAGTGCCCAGTGTTCTCGGACATGCAAATCCAAGGCTGGTTTTTTTTTTGTTTTGTTTTGTTTTAAATCAGGTGAGTGTCACATGCTTCAGTTTTGTAATGAGAGTTTTTGCACTGTCCTAATTAATACACTGTGCCTGTCCTGGACCTTTGAAGTAAGTGGGAGTTCTGCCACCAATTTAAATAGGAGAAGGATTTGAGCCAATTTGAACAGAAGTTTTCACTTATCTTAGTGCCTAATCTTCTTTTTAAAGGGATGTGGGAGTATCGGCACCTCCTACGTAACGCTCATCAGCGTGCAGAAGTAAACTAGTCTGGTCACTTATGGAGGCCCATTTAAAACCAGGAGGATTACTCAGGTGAGTGACAAGGCTTGGAGAACAGATTTTAGGGAAGTTAATTCAGAGTGCAAAATGACATTTAACCCATCTGTGTGAATATTACCAGTTGAAGCAGGCCACAAAATCATTTAGAAATCGTAAGATAAAAAAAGCCCCAATCCCCTTCTATATTTTTCTTGCATTGGAGTTGTCAGGGTTCACACTTTCAAGGGTGGGTTTTTTTAAGCATCGCAGCTTGTAGCTCCGTTTCTTTGTTAAATTTGAGCTGATATTCTCCAATAAGCAGAGCAGAACTGTAAGAGAAATGCCTGCTATGAATCTCATGGCGAAATCACAATATTTGACAACACTAGGTCTGTGTAAATATGTATGTTCTTTGCAGTGCTTTGTCCCTGGGGAAGCAGGGTTGTCTAGACCTCCTCTACTGTCTCCCTGAATGGCAATGTATAGCTCCAGAGTGGCTGACCACGTATGGCTGATTTATCAGGAAACTGGCAGACTCTGACTGTTGTCTTAGGAGGGTGTTGCAAAAACTAAGGCAAATTTACTGTGAGGTTTCTGCACCTCACTGGAATACTTCAAGTAAATCTGTAAATTGACGGAGGTAGGAAGCTGTTGTTGTCTTCATACTATGTCTCTTTTTCTTCACTGAGTACAGAGGAGCCCATAAATACTGCCTTTCTCTAGTCTGCCCTGTGGTCTTTATAGATTAACCCTGATTTTTCACAAACTGCCAGTGGAATGATGTATTGGAGCTGGTGTCCTACATGGATGTCTCTTCAGTCTCCATACAATATTCACCTGATAAAGCTTTGCAGACAGCAGCATTAACAACTTGGTGTATTGTATTGGAAAGGCCTTTTGTCCTCTATTCCAAAGGATGTTACATCACAGAATTGACAGAGTTTTGTTAATTTTTAATTTAAAGGGAGTCTCCTTCCCTCAGATACTTCTTTTCAGACTCGTAATAAAGTAGCCATGACTGTGGATGCTGCTGTGTAAGGACAAAATGGGGAAAAATCCCATTTTCTCTGGTATATCTATGGCTGCCATTTAAAATAGGTCTGCATTTTCAAACATGAAAATATAGTTTTATTTATGTGTTTTGAAGTAAAATTTAAAAGATTTATTTTATACATTGTTTGAAGTAAGTCCAAGGAGACTTTTCCTAAAGTTTTTGTTGTGCTCTGTTGCATGGAGGCCAGCTGGTTTGCTAGCTTGAGTGACCTTACATTCCTTAAATGTACTCATAAATCAAGCCAAGGCCATGCATTAAAAGCTCAGCTCTGACATAAATTCAAAGGAGGGAAAGTTTAGATACATTGTGGGAGAAGTACAGAGATGGACACCCACGGCCAGATTTTTCAACCCTCACAGTTACCAAACCAGTATTTTACTGAGTCTCTCAGAAGACTTGGAAGTCAACTGGACCCTGTATTACTTGTGGAAAATATAATGGAATAATAAAAATAAACAAAAATAAAATAAATAAATAAATAGGAAAAAAACATGCCTTACAGATCCAATAACTATTTTAAGTAGTGCAAAGAATCTGATTAGACAGTGAGATGATTAGTTAATACTTAATTAATTTAAGGTTTTGTTCCTGTGAATGTCTCTAATAAAGGAAGTTTGGCAACACATTCAATGAGATTGCCACAATGGACCATTTTGGTGTGATTTAGTGAAAAGTAGGTAAAGCATCAGTTTTGCATTAATAGGTTAGCATGTCATTATATTTTTGGAAAGTACTGGTGTTTCTGGGTCACACAAGGATTTTGGTCTCTGCAAATATTTTGTTCTGAGTTCCCAAGAAACGATGAGAAAAACTGGTTTGATTTTAGAAGCAAGAAAGACAACAATGATTAGAAACATGAAAGTAAAAGACTTTTTAAAATTCCTCTGCTTTTTAAGGCTTCTTAGGTCCCTAGGAGATTAATAGTGGTTAATTTAATACCTACTTTAAATATGATAATTTATTCTTATTTACAAAAATAACTTGATCCAAAAATCGAAACAAACTAAAAAATAGTGTTTCCAGGACTTAAAGGCACAGTACCACTGACTGCTTATCACTGAGTTTGCTGGGTGATCCCTGTTAACACAGAGCCACTCATTTTCTGCACAGTGCTCCCACCACAAGCATCTCCAAAACGTTACTGTTCCCTGTATCTACCTTTAAGGTACAATGTATTAGAACAATATTTGTCTAGGGCATTAGAACATTTTTAAGGTATTAAGACGCTATTTAACCGTAAACTTATTATATGAATGCTAATCCACAGGGACTGACTACAAGGTAATAACAGCAAAGTATCTCTAAAATCTGGTTGTAATAACCTCAGGTCAATTCTGATTTACCTTATGCTGAAACAGTATATATGAGGACCTTAGTTGAATATCAGTAGCAGGAGTCCACAAGAATATTCTGCAAAAGGATAAAAATTAATACCTCTCAAAGCTGAAATACTTCTACTTCACTTTATTGAAGCATTTTTAATGGCAAGGCCAAATGAAATGTTAAAATTTGAGAATATTTCAGTGGGATTTGACTGACAAAATTGAAGCACTTGGAGTTCAAAATAAAACAATGTGTTTTAAACCCTCTGATTAAAGAGATGAAGTATATGGAAATGCTGTTCACAAACAGGGGTTATTCCGAAAGACTAACTTAAGGCTGGCTTTCATCTGTTCCTCTCTCAGTGGGGAAGGATGTGGGTGGACGGTGGTTCAGAGACAGTGTTTAGCTTAGGTGCTCTGAATTATTCTGTGAATAAGCTTTTATCTCTTTAGTAGTTATGAATAACCAAAGAAGATTAGCTTCCTGGTGCTTGAAGTAACCTTTTTGAATATACTCCTCATTATTGTCGATTCCTGACTGATTTCTCCACAAGAATAGAAGTCGACACCTCATGCAATTAAAAGCACAGTAACAACAAAATGGAAGCCTTGCTATTTAAAATATTGGTTGGCCTGTATCAAGGAGTTGTCCTTTTTCTGTACTTACTAAATACTCTCAACACTCTCATTATCAAATGTCTTTTATACAGTCACTGTCCAAGTAATTGTTTCATATACGAAATAGGGGATATCTAACCATACTCTTAACAGTTGTATTTGTTATCTGTTCCTTCAACAGATGGGAAAAACCCTGCAGCAGGGTTTGTATCCATAGGTAAAATGTCCTTTCAGAAAGATAATAAGTTGGAAGATAAAACATACCACCATAAGAAGAAGACAAATTATTAACACTAATATTTAAATGCATTATTGTTTAGAAACTTAATTTTACAGTACAGATAATAAGCCAAATAATTCTTCAACACAGCATCTGACTGCATCCCAAAAGATTTTAAACCTTCACTTCACAGTGCAGGGGGGAAACTAGTTTATAAACAGATGTTTCTTTCTGCCTTTGCACATGAATTATTTGCACTTCACCTTGTGCCATTGCAGCTGCTTGTGAGTCCCTGTAAGCTGCAGCCAGGAGCAATTTTCATAGAGTGACTTCACCACCAAAACCCTACATGGTGTAAAACCTTCATGTATCTTGAAGACTAAAAGAAGAAAACAACCATGATATGGATAAGGAGATGGAGGGAATGCATAAAGAAAAAATATAGTATTCAGCATGGGTTACTAGCATTTTGGTCTTAGCATTTTGGTTGGGACCAATCCTGCGGTTTTGAAGAAAATCTCCCTGGTGTTTTTTACTTAGCATATGTCAGCTTGGTTTGAAGAATGGTTTTGGTTTGTGTTGAACTAGATACCTCTGGAGGAAAACAAAGCAGAATTTACTGTGCTGAAACACACCACAGGTACTCTGAGCACTGAGAGAAATACAAGGATCTAAACCAGTGGCTGGTCCCTTGGAACATAAATGAACTACACACAAGATTCAGTACAGCACACAGGGCTGAATCTAGTCAATAGTAAACCTGAGCCCAGATAATATAGATGGAGGTGCCCTGGTATCAACTGCAATCACCTTGTGCTCTGCCTCTGTTGCACCAAATTGTTCTCTAATGTAGATACATTTATAATAGGCAGGTATCTTAATACACCAGCTGCCCAGCAGTCAAGATAGCCTTTGTAGACATCGAGGCAAGTAAGGAGCCTTGACAGAAGATTTGCAGAAAGACGGTGGGGGAGCCTTAGTTAATATAATTTGGTTAATTCATCTTGATAGCATGCTCGAGAGGAAAATGCTATCACCCCATTATTCAGGGAAGGAACTGGTTTAAGAGGTGGTACAGCTTAGCCAATTTGATACAAGGAGCCTGGAATTAGAGCTAGAAGTTCTGAGTGCCCATCTCTCCACTTATTCCTCATTTTCCAACTACCTTTCCTAAATGCTGCACGTAGACATTCTCTGGTTTTTTTGCAACTGAGTTCTTAAATGGATTTTAAAGTAACTGTAAATAGATTAGCCATGACCATGTAAGACATCACTTCTCTTACTTCTTTTAGCTGCTTACTTCAGGTTTTGTTTCTGCTTCTGCCCCAGTTTTTCACACCTTGTTTAGACTTGTGTTTACTGTAACTGTTTCAAGTTTCCTACCTCCTTAAGACCACAAAGCACTTCAAGAAAGGATTTCCATGTATTATATTTTGTTCTGAAAGCCTTATCTCATACAGACATATTTGCCATTTTCTTTTTTTTTCCCATATATATAAAAAATATGTTTCAAACCCATTATATATGCAGCATTCTGCTCCCATAGCTTGGGTTAAGATCTCTTTCAGAAACTGCAGACAATAAAGCATTTTCTATAAGAAAAGTTAACAATGTGATAAACACTGATGCAGTGTTTCCCCACACTTGTTTTTTTTTTTCATTGTTTATCATAATTTTGTCAACTTTCCATATCATTCCCCACAATGCTTTGTGTTAGATTTTCTTTGAAAATTCCTTTCCTCTGAACTTACCATGAACTTGTTTCTAAAACATGGTCATAAAATGCCACCAACAAAACAAAATCTTCTATTCACTAATAAAAAACACCCTGTCTCCCTCTCATCCCTCACAAAAGAAACTACAGAAAAGAAGTCAAGCACAAGACAGAATTTATATAGAAAAATAATTTTACATTGCAAGTATGAAGCAGAACATGAAGGCTGAGTAGAAAACTGAGAGAGTCAGTTGTGAGGCTGTTGTTTAAACCATGTGCAGAGTTTGTGCTTCATTCCATTTGTTCTCACTGTACTGATGGCTATTTAGCTGGGAATGTCAGAAGTGTTGGGATTAGACTTGGTGTGATTGAGGGGGAGGCGGAGGATTGTGTTTGTTGAGATGCTCTGTGGGAGGGGAAGGATTATGCATGTGCCTTATGTAATGAGGAAGAGTCTGGAGAACTTGCCTGTCTATGAGGAGGAGGTGGGAGGATTAGCTTTTGATGTAAAGTCAAGGGAACAGCCCTGCTCCTGATCCCCTGAGAAGGAAATCAGAAATGCTTTACTTTTCTGTACATCCTGTTTTGTGTATGAGAGGTGGGATTTTTTTGTTTGGATTTTTTTTTCAGGCTGGAAAACAGCTGGATTAGGGGGAGGCAGAAGTGGGAGGGGAAGATGGAGAGGGGCACTGAGGGAATGAGCAGTGGGGATTCAGGAAGGGTGGGTCATATGGGTGACCTTCTTTTCATGATCTCGGGCTGCTGTCTGTGACTTCATCTTGTTGGAACAAGGCATGCGACACAGTTTGGGCCCAGGCCAAACAGCCTTTACCCCATAAGGGCCCAGAGGCAGTTCAGGTGTCACTGCACACTGAAAATGTGTCCTTCAGCATCCTTCAGGAAATCTGTCCCTGTGGGGTTTTGGGTTTCTGCTAGTTGGGGAGTCCCTTGAGCAAGCCTCAAGTTCCCTGTGTGGTGGCAGTGAATGTCCTTCCCTCTGTTGATGGCCACTTACTTTTCTTGTCCTGGGAAATCCAATCTCAAGGAAACAAAAAAAGAGTAATGGGAATCATCATGGGGAAACTGGATAGGTTTTTTTGTTTCTAACTCTGCCCCTGCTTCACCAACCAACACTAAGTCTGTTGTTTGGCATTCCAAGTAAGGGCTGGAGCACATCCATCCCAGCAGACGAGTTATGAATTAAGACTCCACAGTCAGTGAGGATTCTGGCTTTGAAAACTTCATGGAGGAGCTACTTTTTCAAAGTGAGTGATCACAGTTTAAAAAATTTTCAGAGGCAGTTTCAGCAGGCTGAGAACATCCACACAGAATCATACACCCAGCTCAGCTGACACATGGTAATCCCATTCCTCTGTGGTGCGTGTCACCATCACGTCTGCAAATGTTTCACAGGTGCATTTATCTGAACGTATTAACACTCATTCTCCATAATGTTGTGTTTGTGCTTCATACTGCTGGGTGAAGAAGGCAAAGGCAGTCCAAAGGAATACTCCCAATTGAAACAATAAATCCAAGCATGGATGCTTTTATATTCTCTTTATTTTTGCCAAATGCCACTTAGACTATAATAGCACTTAGTAATGGAATTCAGCACTTTCATGGTGCTTTTTACTCACCAAAAATACTGTATCAAAGAGGTAAGTTACTATTATTCCTATTTTGTGGGTGGAGAAATTACAGCAGAAGTGGTTAGGATCACCCACCCAAATAAGGATCAAGTTGGAAAAATACATGTCTCTGTCCTCTGGATCCATTATACTATTCATTGAATCCTGATAGTGTTTTCATAAGCATGAAATTTTGAAGAGTTCTGAGGAAAGGACTAAGTCCAGGATTTACTTGTTGGTTGGGGGATCAGAGCTGGATATAAAGATCCCTTGGAGTCAATGCAAACTTGTAGATTCATGGAGCATATGCAGTGTGGTTGAACATTTTCTCCCTTTCTCATGGTTTTGTCATGAATAGGAGAAAAGGGATCTCAGGTTTGGCTCAGGTTAGGCTCATTCCTGC
>NW_008238447.1:1187050-1205063 GCF_000691975.1 Corvus brachyrhynchos | reverse complement strand
AAGACTCTGTCTTGGTGTTTGTGGAAGCCAAACAAAGGCCTAAGAGACAGGTACCTTGTGAAAAAAAAATGTTTTCAGTCCTCTCAAGTCCCTGGTTTTTGTGTTTGGACCCAGATTTGGAATTTGTTTTCTGTATAGAGCCAGCAATACTTATGACATATGGTTGAGAAGTTGTGGAATATACCTATTTAGAGTGTTGGAGAATTTACCCCATTGATTTTGGGAAGCAGGAGTATTTCCTTTAAAGAAGTGAAATTATTAATGGAGAACTATCAAAAATAAATTAGACTTTATTGCATCATTTTTGTAGTTCAGAGAAGGTGTCATAAGTAGTTCAGGTCCAGGGTGAGGTCAGTGATGGAACAAAGAGATGACAAAGCCCACCATACACATTTTAATGCCTGTGGATTTACAGTAGTTTCTCTTTTCTTGTGCTGCTGGTTTGGTTTTTTTCATCATGATAATTTCTCTTTCTTCACCCACTATTGAAAAAAAAAGATTAAAAAAAATTACAAAAGGTTTCAATATACAGTAGTTAATTACTATATTACAGCTCTAATTAAATTCTTGGAGACTCTGCACAGTATGATGTCCATGCCAAGAGGGACATAACCCGTTCTTAAGTGAATACATGTTCTTGTCAAGTTAACTTATCTGCATTTTACTCACATGAAATATTCCTCATCTCTTGCTTCTTGACACACGTGACTGATAAATGTTTTAAAGGCACATTTAACATTGATATTTTTGTCATATGAAATGACAATGGCTTCAATAATTCCCAGATTTTATTTTATAGAAAGTGACACGTTGTGTGATGCCAAACTCCCCAGATCATAATGTAAGCCGTGCACTAGTAAGAATATATATATATTGCATCAAAACTTGTTCTTTGTGTGATTCAAACCTAAATGTTTCAGCCACATGTGAGTAGTTAAAGAGTGTGAATATTACAACACGTTGTACAAATACCATGGATATTCAGAATCGTCAGAGCTCAGGTTTTCCTATCAGCTCTTCAGTTTGATTTGAGACATTTAATGATGAGGGATTTTGTACTTTTTGTAATCAAATCATCTGAGAAGGAAGATACAGAAAGATAGATTTTTATAAAGTCATTTGCAGATTTAAATGAAGTGTGATGTAGGATTTTATTAATTCTTCTACATTTTTTTATCACATATCTCTCAGGGTCATAGGTAAATTTTTACTGCTCAGATTTTTAGATAAACATTTAAGTTCTTGTATGTGTGGACAAGTCTGTCTCAAATAGCTTTACTCTTGAGAGAACTTCGGTAGTCACAAAGCAGTAGTTTCGTTTTCACATGGAAATAGATGGGAACAGTCTGCTTGACCTTAGGGTTCCATTAGATCAGATGTCTCCAGAAATTATATGTTTGTGTGTAGATTAATAGCAGTGAAATTCAGCTGAATGAGCTTTGTGCTGGTATCATTATTCCTTTGATATTAAGCTTTTACATCATACTATGTCAACACTTTGACTTTGGCCCTGATTCAGCAGAGTATTTAAACACCTGGCTAACTTTAAGGACTTCAGTAAGCACTCACTCAAATGTTTATAGGGGCTGTGACATAAATGGGCCCCTATAAACAGGCTGAATAGGGGCCCGTTTATGTCACAGCTAAATACTAATGCAATATTTAACAAGTATGTTATGTTGGCAGCAAGCAGATGGACTCATGTATGGTAGCTACATCTATATCATCATATGCATCTTCATCTGGACACACAGAGCAGAGCAGCTAAATACTGGTGGTGGCCATGATAAGTGGAAAGAAACAGATCATGCAGTTAGAACAGTGTATCCCAGGCTTGGTTAAAAGTGTAGTTATGTGCTGTGATGCTTCTGTTTGACTTTTTACATGAATTTTAAGTAAGCCTTGGACTTAAATCGCTGTTCAAAGCTCCCAGAAGTTTGTTTTTCAGTTTATGATGGTACTTACCAAAGCATCAACAAAAAAATGTGTACAATGGTTTGAGGGTTTATTCATTCATTTTACTAAGTCTGTCTGTCTTTTCCTTTATTCTTAGCTGTGCATATTTTGCTTTATTTCATATATTCCTAAATGGGTCAGTTTGAGAGACAATTTCTGTCTCTGAAGGTAATATTGATGAGGATGTCAATGTATAAAATATATTGCTTCCAAGCTGATGACATTAGGCCAAGTTCCTTATTACTCCTTTCCTTACTACTGCGAGTAAAGTGGCAATTCTGTCATGAGCAAGTGAAGCAGAGTTTGGCCTTTTCTGTGTGTGCAGTGATAATGCAGTGAAATGTCCTTGAAGGTGAGGAAAAGCTATCACAGACATCTCTCAGGAGCCTGTGAGAATTCAGTTAAGGACATGGGACTTGAGTCAATAGCTTTAAATGGACAAACATTTTAAAGAATTGAGTGTGGGGGCTTTGGGGGGATTTTGTCTTTTTCTTATCTCAGGAGAATTTTTGAAAAATTAATTGCTCTCTTTTGCTGGTGAGCTTTACTTCTCGGTTTTCATTGAATGTAAGCCTAAATAATTTCTGTTTCTGTTGGGTTAAGCTGAAAAATAGTTAAGTCAAGGTGGTTGTACTGATTTAAATGCTGCTGTGTTTATTTGTGAAAGTTAAAAGTATTGGCCCATTGTACTTTTCAGTAACCTCTAAAAATCCCCCCTGTTCTTGCCTTTTTCTGAATCAGAATGAAAAGAAAGCTTTCAGGAATCTTCACTTAAAAAAACCCCAAAAAGCTCATCCTCCCAGAAGTCAAATCTAACCTTGAGAGAAAGACACCACTTTGGAGCAGTGCATAGCCCAGGGTTTAACATTCTCCCACAAGACATGTGGAATTGTGGTCTCTCATCTGAAGCAGGGGTTTGAACTCACAGCTTGGGTGAACATCCATCCTGGCCTGTGGCGTGTTTTGGGTTTTGGGTGTTTTTCTGGGCTTTTTTTCAACTCAGTTATTCTGGGCTTGAGAATTTGCTATTGAAACTAGCAAGTTTCCATTAATTTTTCTTTTTCAATTAAAATGCATTTAATTGAAAAATTCAGAGTAAGTAGTATTGTTACCTAAATTTTGGTTACTGTACCCAGTACACCACTGAGATGGGAGATAGAAGATTTGCAGCAACAGAACGAGTAAATTGTTTTAGCCTGTGAGCAACAGACTCTTACCACCCCTTGGGAATCCCTTGAGCTCCAGGAGAAGGGGAAGGGAGCTGCACTAAGAAACTGCCTTTTGGGGCTGTCATCTGCAAATTGAATTCTTGCTGTAGGGATGAAGCAGCACTACAAACATATGTAACTGGTGACCTTTGATTTTGTTATTTCTTACTATACTACCATTGGTCTTTTTTGTACTGATTTTAGCAGAAGAAAGTACTTGCAATTCAAATGACCTGTAACTTCACTGCAAATGTGGTATTATTTCCTTGTCATGAATAGTTTTTTCCTTCCTCAAAATGAAAGTTATTTGCCCTGGTGGAATGAAATGCCACTTTCAGAACTGGAGATCTGCAGTCCGCATTTTGTTGTACCAGAGCATAAAAAGATCAATTCTCTTTGCTCAAGAGTGTTCTGCATTGAAGAACTGTCCCACCGAGCAGGGTGAGGTGACTCAGAGGTTTCGGTTTTACCTTTCCAGGAGCAATCTGCTGCTTTGCTTCTTCCATGAATCAAAGAACAGTGAAAGAGGGGAAGGATTTTCAGTGACTTCTGTACTCCTTGTATCAAATGCTGCATCCTCAGCTGCTGTCCATTAGAGCTCATGGAAATCCTGACTTACAGCTGTCTGTTGGGAATCGTCTGTGTGCAGTAGAGGTGTTTCTGTACTGTTTGTTTGGGCAGAATCTCATATGCTGAAGCCTTGGTTTTGGTTGAGGACTCTTAAGAAGTAATAAAATACAAATGATGTCCAGGAGTAGCGATTTACCCTCCTGTTATAATACCTGTGAAATTGCTGGACCAAACTGGGAGCTTTGGCATAGCTGCCTTAAGTTATGACAGACTAAATCAGAAGCTTTTCCTTCCCTCATTCATTTATCCTTTCCTTCTTGCTTTCCTCTTTGCCTTTGAATATTTTTGATGAAATAAATTATTGCCACACTCAACCATTTTTAGTGTTGGTTTTCGAACCCATTGTTCCTTGTTTCAAGAGGAGCATTTCACATGAGGTCCCTATTCAAAGTGAATATATATGATAAGACAAATTGTTTCAACACTTGCTTGCAAGGCCAATAAAAAGAAATGCTGTAGTGCAAATTACCCTTGCAAATGCTCTCTAAAAAGCTAATAACATTTTTTCCCCCCAAAGGATAGTTCCCAGCCATAAGGAGAGTTTCTCTTTCATGTTCATTTGCCACACAGATTTATAAAATGATCCCAAATCCTTGCACAGGCTGTGAGGGATTGCGGCTTTGAACTGCTGAATTGGAAAAGCTATTAATGGAAGAGGAAAAGTTTTCAATTTCAGTCAGATTGGGTCAGGATGGTATAAACTCAGCCCTCCAAGTTTGGTGTAAGATGGAAGGCTGTTTAGTCTTTGTTGATAATTTTTATAGTAAGATTCACAAGGTTTTCTGTTTAAAGGCATGAAATGAGATAAGAATGTAAGAAAAAATCATTAGCATATTCACGGCTTTATTTTATTTTCAAGTAAAGACAGTCATTTTAATTTGCTTTCTGTGGAACATGGTATAATTGGAAACTTTTCATAACCAGAACCATTAGGGAAGTGGTCAAAAATCTTCAGAACAAAGTCCCACTGTTCTGCCCTGGAGCTTGTCCTCCATGCAGGGCTGTGGGCAGTGCCAGGGATGGTCGTTTCCCTGCTGGCTTGGCACTGGCATGTGGTGTTTTCCCCTTCTGTGAAATCCAGGGCAGTGTCAAGAGGCAGCCCTGTGGTTCTCAATCATGAGAAGCCCCACAGGGATTGGAGGTGGGAGGTGGGCTGCCTCACCTCCAAGATCAGCAAGCTGTGTTCCCAACACTGAAAAACCCTGGAATGCTTCCACCCAGGGATGGTGTCCAGCAATGCACACTTTCCCTTTTTAATCGGACCTGCAGTGTCTCGGTGATTGTAAAGGACTTTGAGAATCAGAACTTAGCCAAATTACTTCTCCTTCATGCCATTTTGACAGAAGGCTTTCACAAAAATTAAACAGTAAATAACTCTTGTGAAATTGCATCTTGTATTTACTGCTTTTAGTGATGGTGGGATAAGTGATCAAGTGAGCACCAAGCGAGCTGAATTTTTGTGTTTTTGCAAAGAATGGCTCCCACCAACTTTTCCTGGAGAGCTGCTCTGGGTATATTGGGAAGGGGACTGTCTATAAAAGAGTGGCTGTTTACAATCCTTTTCTTCCAAGACTCTCTGACTCTGGAAGGCACTGGCCACTATGCACTGGACTTGGAGCAGTGACTGAAGTTGTACAGGCTCCTGACAGACACTGAGTGCTACCAACCCTCAGTTGTTTCCAGCCTGTCTAGGATTTGAAGAAGTGGTGTGGAAGATTTGCCTGTGAAAGGGTCCCCAGCCTTACCTTGAGTTAGATGGGACTGGCAAGGTGGTGGCTGCTATTTCTCCTCTTCTAACTGCTCATGACATGTTTTTGAAGCAGAGCATATGTGTCCTTCTGATGGAGCCAGCCCTATCTCCTTCCCCCATTTCCTTTCCGTTCTTAATCTGGTAACTGACCACTTACCCCATTTATTATCTCCATAATTGGAACTGAGAATGCCTGTAGCAGGTGAGCCCCATGCCTCTGATTCCTCCTCCCACAGCCCTAGACCCACAACCCTTCCCCCTCTCCCTGTAGCAGCAATCCCTGAACACAAATAACTCTCAGAAGCCTGGTGCTGCTATATATTTGATTTTGTTTGCAAGCTTGTCTTATGACCAGCTCTCAGCGTGGGAAGAAGCAGGGAGTGGGGAGATGGAGAGAGAGAGTTGTTGCAACATATTTTAACATATGTGCTTTAGGCCTCTTGGTGGACTCCCTCTTGGGAAGAGGGGAGGGAGCATGCCCCTAAGCAGTTGGTTGGCTTTGCTTGTTTCTATAGCAGCCTGAAGGAGGAAAATCATGTTTTAACAATAATATATTCAACCAAAAACCCCTAACAATTACAGAAGAGCCTTTTTTATTATTATTAAAGAAATTGCATTAAAGATGAATGAGCATATATTGGAATAATTATGTTTTAAGGTGTGTAACATTAAAAGGTACTGAATGGAATATCGACTGTTTTGTAGGAACGGTAATAATGAGATTTCTGTCACTTAATCTTACAATAATTGGGTTATTACTATGCAAATTAAGGTATTACTTAAAAAAAAAGAGGAGGTAAGACAGATCCTTGAGGCAGTCGTTTATCTGTCCTTAAAGCTATGCTGTCGATTCTCTTTAGGCTGAAGATCCTTTTTTAAACAATTTGGAGATGCTAATTTCATTATTTTTTTCACCTGTGTTTCCTTCTAGAATGTTTTTTATTCTCCCCAGGTAGCAGATCAGGACTGGTGGTTTTTAAACACTTTCTAGTCTCTTATGGATTCCTTTAGGAATAATTAGATCAAATAACTATGATTATTACCTTTTTGTTCCCTCTTTCTTTTAAATAAAATAATGATTTGTGTATTTTGCCTGAGATTTTTACAGCAGGATCACAGAGAATATACATAAATTATTTTATTTCTTCTTTCCCTTTAGCAAAGAATTATTGAGCAGCTTATTACAGATTTCCTGATTTCCATTAGTTATTCAAGTTTACTTACTGGCCAGTTACTGGCCTTGAAGAGGAATTGAGGAGTGCTCAGCATTTGTATTTTTTTGTTTGAGACCTTGGTAGCTTTTATTGGATCCAGAGGCCTGCTGGCATTTTGCTCTGTCCTTGATTTTTAGAGGTAATATTTAAGACTTGGCTGCCAATGGGAATTTCCTCATTTCAGTGTGAGTCCTTTGTAATGCATATATTTGTAGAAATTTTGTTTGTGGGACAAAAGGTGCTCCTCCTTTGGTCTTTTTTCTAGTGAGTACAGGGTGACTCTCACTTTCTCCCGTTTTGGTTCACTGCTCTCCCACTCTGTATTGAAGGCTGGTTCTGATTACACTTGGTTTTAACACTTTCAGATTTTTTTTTCTTTGTTGTTGTTGTTGTGGTTTATGTTGTTGGTTTGGTTTTTTTTTTTTTGGGGGGGTTTGCTGGTTTTTATTTTTGCTGTTGTTGTTTGGTTGGGTTTTTTCTTTTTTTTCTTAATGCACAACTCCCAAGACAAGTGGAGAACTATAAAGAGCCAGAGTGGGCACAGAATTATCACTTAAGGTTTTATCCCATCACAGCCAGCAGCTTTCTCTAAGTTGCTTTCTGCAAGCAGCTTAATCTCTCCTCATTTTCTTTAATGCAAGTGGGATGTAAGTTTATCAAATTCACCAACCCTGTGGGTAGTTAAAGGAATGGATATTCTCTCACTGTTTACCTGCTTATATGGTGGGCTGAATAACAGCATACTAAGAACACATTTATTGGTTAAAACCCATAAATTTATCAGGGCTTTTAAGGTGATTTGTTTCATGAATTAATAACAAGTTTATTAATGATGCTGAGTATTTTGCAAAATGTATTTTGATAAATGCCCTGGATTTTTCAACACTGTGAATTATTTTGTATTTCTTGTGGCAGCAGTTGTGAGGTGCTGCCTCTGACAGAAGAGGGCATTTATATCATATACAAATTACTCCCAGTCCATTCCTCATGCCCCCATTGCACCCTGGAAGCGGATGGTGCCGTATCATTTGTTAAGGAGAAAACTTTGTGAAAACTGTGAACTTCCACAATGTCCTTGAACATAAAAACAATGAACTACACATTACCAGTGATGTGGGGTCACACTAAACATGTTTCACAGTACCTACCATCCATCCAAGACAAAGCTGTTAACCTAGTAGGGATTCACTAAGAGATGAAGTCCTTTTATTGAGTCTTAACTGACAATTTCTCCTATACTCAGTGTATTAATTCTTGCTTGATTAACAGCTCTGGAACAAACTGAGCCATTGACCTTGTGGACCCCAGGTTGTTTGATTTAATAATCAGGAATAGTCTGTCTGTTTAGGCGGGTATGCCTGAAAAAACGAGTTGTAATCTTCAATTGGATCTAAACATCAACAGCATAGAGTCAAAGAAAAATCACCATAATAGAAATAAGATGTCCATAAAAAAAGGCCTGTGCAATTTCTTCCTAGAAGGGCCATGTAAAACGCCATTGGTGACCCCGAAGACTTTGTAGCCCTCTTGTTTCTGTGGTGGGTGGGGATGGCTGAACTAGCTGCAGTGAAATAAAATAATACTAAGCCATTTTCCAGAACCCACAGTTTAAAAAAAAAAAAAAATGTTTGAAGCTCAAAAAGATGATTTTGTTTAAGATTTCAGTTTAACACATATGCATCCTGCCCTGGTGATTGCTTGTGGTTGCCAGGAAGTTCTCCAAGAAATCTGCAAAATGTCTAGTCTGTGTAACAGACGGGAGAGCTGGAAAAATTGTGTGCAAGTCCAGAGAGTTTTAGATTTCTTTCTCTCTTTTTGGACCGTTTAGATGGGATGTGTGAAGCTTAAATTCTCTCTCTACACCCATTTGAACAAAATCTCTGAGCCTTTATTGAGTCTGTTCTTCCCTCACTGTTCCAGGTTGAGAACAGGGTGAACTCCTTAGCAAGCTGTGCATGGTAGAATTGATGAGAGAACAACATAAGCATTCCTTAGGCAGGAAATGAAATTTGAGCTGCTACTTACCCTGCTATTGTCAGTACTGCAGCTATATCCCACAGTGTGGAAAACCTATGGGATTACAAGCTGTAATCTCCTGTCTACGCCATGGCCTGTATGATACATCCTTGGAGCATCAGCACAGCTGATAGAATGATGGGGATCCCACAGTGGCATTAATTAATTGATGAAATAAGAACTGCTACACCAAGGTTGCATTTCCTCTTTATTGAGTGACAAGGGCCATGATTTTCAATGCTGGGGGCAGATCAGAGCGATAGGAGAAATGAAACCTACCTATTTTGATTTCCAGGTTCCTCCAGCTTTACATGGCTCAACAGCTGGCTCTACCTTCACCTCTTTTAACTCCACCTCTTCCAAGGGTCCTTTGCCAAACCACCACCCTTCTCTGCGTGGCTGCCTCTGCAAGTCTGGGGAAAATCAGAGCAGCAAGGGCTGCAGCTACTATTTACTGGTTTAGCTAAAGGCCAACAACTGAGCTGAAGGGAGCACTTAAAATCTGGCTCTGGTGCAGGTGGGCTCTTTCCATGGGTGTGCACTGAGGGTATGGGGGGCAGTGTGGATGGCAGTAGGACCTGTGTAGATACTTAAATTTATTGCTGCTTCTCTGGGTTTATTTTACTGTTGGTCTCTTAAAGCTGTTACAGACTCTTTCATAGCCATTGCTAGGTAGGAGGTGTAAATGTGGTCATGGTCTCTAATGAGCTGAACTTGTTGGTACATAGTTTTGCCAGCCAGATGGAAGGAGTGGTGGTTCATTGTTTTTAACTGTTAAAACCAATAAGGATGATCTTTTTAAAAATCACTTACTGAGTAGTTTACATACCAAGCCTAGAAGCATTCTGATCTTTTCTAATGCTTTTGACTTTAACTGTAGATATCCATTAGATATTTAGTCTTTCTAAAGGCAAATATAAAAAAAAGAAAAATTCTGTCCCATCAGCTTGTCTGAAGTCACTGCTGTTGGGTCTTCAGTATCTGACAGAGAAAAAGTTTTTAACAGTTGTACTTTGAAGCAAAACTGGCTGAAATATGTATTTAGATAGAACAAGATTGGTTGGGAGTGAGATGTGGGAGTTATCAGCACAGAGGTGGTGAATTGAAGCCATCATTCCTCAATGATGTGAAAATACAGAACTCTAATGCATATAATTGCTCAGATACTACAGGGACATTAAAAATACAGAGTGTTTTATGTAACATAGCAATTTATAAAAATGCAGTAGCAGTTAGTGTGAGGGTAGTGGGAAACCCTATAATTATTTGGGATATGATGTTAATAGATCCAATAGCAAGCTCAGATGCTAAGCTCTAAATAATTAATTTTTGTTTTACTTTTTGCTGGTTTTTCTGGCTTTCATCTTTCCTCTCCCTTTATCTTTCTCATATGAAACTCTGTCATCTCTTTCCATTCTCACATGCTTGTAGGCGATTTCACCCTCCCGTGTGATGGCAGGCAGATGGCTCTCTCTGCAAATAATATTTAATGCTGTTCTGTCACTTGGCCACTGAGCAGCATTGTAGCAGTAGGGTAGTTGAATTCTCTGTGTGATAAGTACTAATGTGCTTTGCCTTTCCCGGGATAAGGTTTGTGATTCTAGGCTTGCTCATGAATGTGCTTTTTCCCAGGAGACTCTGCAAAACACTTGCTGAGGCACCAGGTCAGCTGTTAAAAGCTAATTCTCAAATGGGTTCAGCTCTCAGTCCATATGTGGATAACCTATAAGTGGGAGTAATTGAGACATTTAACCATACAAAAATCCACGTTGCAAACCAAGTGAAGAGGTTATTATGGATTCATGATGCATTGTTTTCACATGTAGTCAAGGATGATGATACTGGGTATATTTCAAAAGAAAGACGGATGTGGAGGTATAAATGTTTATCAGTTTAAACCTAAATAAATGCTATTATTTTAGTCTTAACTCTTGACTGAAAGTGGATTATATGGAGCCATGTCCTCCAAACTAAAAATCTGGAAACCTTCATGAATGAAAGTAATTTCTCTTTACCTTGAATTTCTCAGTTGGGTTTGAAGTATGAGGAATGACTTCTCAGAGATAGCAATAGTGAAGATTGGAATTATCACCATATGTATGGTGAATTTGAAGCCCCAGGCCTGTTTGTTGGTTGGGGCTTTTGCCCTTTTCCCCATCTAATGAAATCTTTTCAGTGTTCGTGCAAACCTTATTTCAGTTTCATGTTGCATGGTTTCATGTCCCTTTAGTTTCCCTTAGAGTTCAGGCTTTGAATAAGACCCAAACCCTAGAATGAAACTCAGCTGAAACCACCACCACATTTTGCGTAGTTTCCACCAAAACCCATAAACTGACCAGGGTCACTCTGGCTTAGGCCTGGCTACACCAAAAATTTTCTGAAACCTTACTAAATGTTCTGTAAATCTGGATTCCTTGGTCATCCATATATCCTGATATACAGCTTTGAGGATGAAGTTTAGTCACAAAGTTCTGGAACTGCTCTTTAGTATCTTGGATGACTTTTGGGGCCATAGGGTTTTGGATTGACCTAAAAAATTGCTGAAGCTGGCCTGAACAATCTCTCTGAAGTGCCTCTTTCTTTCTTGCATGGTTTGGTAGAAATACAATGAGCAGAAAACACCCCTCACCATGTTCCTGTGACAGGAAAGATGCTAAGTGCAGGTTCTTCTCAAATGTCCCTCTGAATCACCTCAGATTTGAGCATAAGTATGTGAGATTTTTGTGGGTTTTTTCTTCTCTTTTACCTTGCGGGGAACCTCTTGAAGGGGTTAATAGCATTAGCAGTAACATAATCTCCTGAGAGTTCATTTTTACATTGAAAATACTATAATCTTCTGGGAGTTAATGTTTATAATTTGATGAGCAGTATTTGACTTTTGACATCTCCTTCCTTACCCCATTTTCCACCAAAAACGTCTGTTGTAACCAGACTACTGGTATTTTTGGATAACCATTCCATGAGAAATGTTGAACGAAGATGCACTCTTTCTGTGTGTATAACCAGCTACTGCCTTATTTCTCACAAACTATGTAAAACTCCCTCTATCCACCAAGAGCCAGATCTTTACCTTGGAACAGCGTCCAGAGTTTTCTCCTGTTGACAGGCCCAGGAGTCACATTTTGGTTTGTGAGCCCAACTTCTGTGATTTAATTTTGGTCAGGCTTGTGACCTCAGCTGTCAAGGCCTCCACCTCTGAATTGGGAGGCACTGGCTCAGGCAGTTTCTGCTTTGGCAAATTGCCATTGGGTAATTACATGGTCTTTACTTTTGTATCTTCTTTGGGTTCAAATCTGGGAGCAAATCCACTTCATTTCTTTTTGTGAAGTGGTGATCTTGCTTGATGGTTACGATCTATTTCGGAACAGGGTTGGGAAAGTGCTGCCTGTCCATGACCTGTAAATGATTGCTGGGTGCTTGGAATTGCAGGGAAGTTGGCATCTGTGGATGGATATGTTCACATGTTTTTGTTTACATATGGTTGTTGAACTTGGCCAGGCAACAGTCCTAATGAAGCTAATAACACCAGGGATAGGATCTTTGGCGAATTTGGATATTGAACTTAACCTTCTGCACCTCCTTCCATGCCAGTGGAATGCTCTGTAGGGACACAAGATCTCTAGTTGGGTTGCAGTGGGAAACTTTGTTTGTGGTGCATATTTCGGGTTGCTTTTATTTATTTGTTTCCTTTCAGAAAAATGTTCGTTTCATTTACATCCTTACAACATCTTCCTGTGCAATGGGGATACTGTGCATTCCCAGATGCCTTTTTCTCTTTGCTTTGGGAAAATTAGCTTTACGAATGTTGCTGGGGGATTTCTTTGGCCATAATCAGTTGGTGACAATATTACAGTCCAAACTCAAATCTTTAATCCTAGACTGTACCAAATATAAGGAATTATTACCATTTTGGTTTGAACTTTTTCTTTGAAGAGTTTTTTCCAAGATTTTCTTCAAACTAGAGAAACAATTTGTAATTCTAAATTGATTTGTAGTTTTAAAGAGGTGAAGATCATATTTATTCTTTCAAGACATCAGTATCCAAACTTGACCAATATTTGATGTTGGCTAGAAACAACAGCCTAAATCAGTACTGAAATCTTCCTCCTGACCCATTTGCCACTATTATATTAATAACTGTCATTTATGTAACATCTTTCATCATGCTGACTATCCAAGCAATTTACAAACACGTGCCTTGATTCCTCAGAGAAATCTGCTGTTAGTCGGGTTTAAATTTGTCTGGGGTCATGGAGGTTAATAACTCGATTCCTTCAAAAGGTGCCGCGGTTTTAATGACTGCGGCCCTCAGGACCCCTGAGACTCTCCTGCCTAAACAACACCTCTGGCTGCAGGGCTCCCACAGCACCATGCTGGAATGCTGGGGCTGGAATGCTGGCTGACTCATGCAGGGGACAGGTCTACCTCTGGAATTAGTCGTGTTTTCTGCAGGACCTCTGGTGTTTTGCATTTTATTTCTTCCCCTCTATAGAGGCCATCCATCTCCATTCTTGCCATCCTGAGATAGGGGTCTTTTGGAGATGCAGGTGGTCAGGTAGCAGGGTAGCAGGGTATGTTTTTGTGTGTGGGTTTTGTTTATGTATGGGTTGTTTGTTTGGGTTTTTTATTAAAGCGTGGTGAGAGGGGGAAATATGAAACCACAATACCGTCAAAGCTGAGTTTTGGTGGGTAAGCTACCTGTTGGGCTTTATCCTAACATTTCAAATGAATGATGCTTTTAAACTGGTGGAAAGCTGGGGGTGTTCGAGCCTTGGTGATTCTAAAAGTAGATATTTATGCAAATGAGAGTGATGTGTGCATGCTACAATTCACCACTGTCTAGCTCCAGATGTCAAGCACTTCACTGTTCCCAGTGCATAGGTCTAAAATATGTTCATGCATAACATAAACTTGGTTTTACAACCACTCATATTTAGACTGATTATAGGAGCTTAGCTACATCTGTGTACTTCTTGCATGACTTCTTGTTCAGGAAAGTATCAAAAGGGATTACTAAAAGGCGTATTTCATTCATTGCTTGTGAGGTTTAAGAGGTTAGTCTTTGAAGAAATAGGTCTCATTATAACAAGTAGCACTTCTTTGTTTCACTATGACAGATGTATATTTTATTTGGAGGTATTAAGACCCCTATGTATTTAAACAGCATTGAAGGATCTTCTTGAACTGGATCCTAAATTTTAAGCAGATATATAGAGAGTATTGGAATCAGGTAATATACTCTCCAATATACCAAATGGAAAAAAAAGTGCTGGTAGTTAAACTGTGTGTACAATAATTACACCTAAGATATCATGTTTAATGTTTATATTCTCCTGTTAACTTACTATTATCTGCATTCACAAGTCATTCATAGACAGCTGCATATTTATCTAGATAACCAGTAAAGTAAAAATGCAATTGATGAGATTTTGACTCTGTAGAAGTCATTACAGCAAAGCTGGAATATTATACTTTATATGCAAGTAGAGAATATTTGTGTGAGTGCTCTTACAGGATATTCTCATATGAACTATGCTGTAAAATGTCACAGTAAAATGTAGCTGCAAGGCTATTGGAAATTAGTAATTTAGGTAGTATAAGTATTATTTTATGAGGTTTATCCATTTATCCATGGTACCCAATTCTGTTGTATCCTAGAGAAATGCCTTAGCAGTAGAGAGAGACAAGTATATATGTACAGTTCAGTGTCTCAGGGGGGTGGGGAGTTACGATTTCAGCTGCTCCACAACAGAGTTACTTTTGTGCTTATCTTCTGTCAGTATGATTGTAGTTCGTATAACTACTGATATTTTTAATATATATGCTTTTTTTTTTTTTTTTGGCAATTTAGTGCAAAATACAGATGAAATGGAAAAATTGGTACAGTAATTGTCAGAGTGATTGTAAGAAAATTTGTCTCCTGTACTTGCACTGTTGTCTTAAAATACCAAACCTCTCATTAAAAATAAAATGCTACTACCCTTGATATTGCAGTTTATGATGGCCTTACCTTACAGTCTTTGGGGCTGTTACTAACACTTTTGCCAAGAATATTCTGTGTCTTGTTTCTAATTCTGTCTTGAGCTAAGGAGCCCAAGCCCTGTGCTGTGAGCAGGTACTGCTGAGCATCAGGCCCTTCAGCATAAGGCAGTAAGTGACAGAGCACTTACGCAGATGCTGGCATAAGTAGAACTGGGTTTAAAAGTGCCTGTCATGAAACAGCATTAGGCCATTCCATAAATAGAATCTTTGCAACTAGTCAAGCTGAAGGGAGACCATTTAATAATCTTCTTGTCTGGTTTTGGGACATCAGGCATTGCATATTTGAGCATTCACTGCTTCTCCTGTAGCAACCATTGTATCCTAGCGAACTCCTTAAGATTGTTCCCTGAGAGGGAAGGCTGTGCTCGGTTCAGTGCAGTGGTAATGCTGTGGCCGAGGCATTTCCAAAGGAGGTTTTGGGATGGCTGTAGGCAAGCAGCCCCATGGCAGCAGCGTTGGAAGCCTTGGGCTGCCGTGCTCTAGACAGACACAGACTGTCTGCAAGCGTGGCCACAGCTGAACACTCAAAGCAGTGCGGGCCAGGGCTTTCTTTTGCCTAGACCTTAGGTTTATTTTGGCATATTATTTGCTGTCAACAATTTTTGCAAAAAAACCTCAAGTACGTAATTCTGCATGAGGAAGAGCTCATGAGGTGCCTGGGGTTAGCTCAAGGTTAGCAGGATGTTCACAGGTGTCAGGTGCCGATCTGTGGTTAAGGGGAGCAGTGTTCCTGCTTGCCTTGAGCATGGAGAACATCCTTGACCATTGCTAAGTACTGTTTTATTTCTCTTATCTATAAAGTGGTGGAAGCCTGGAGGGTTAATTTGCCTTTTCCTTGAAGTTCATTAATTGTGAGGAAAAAGCCCTGACAAATATCACCTTGCTGACCTTTGAAACCTGCCTGAGTTTTTGGGGCCCGAGACAGAGTTAGCATTGTTGTGACAGCACCAGCAAGGGTTAATCAGCCCTGCCAGCCTGAACAATGGAGACGGGGGCAGCTTTAAACGAAATGAGCTGAATATTTCATTCGGCCACTCAGCTGCCTGCTCCAATTGCCTCCTTTGCTAAAATGAGAGCTTAATCTAAAGTGACAACAACATCAGTTTCTATGTGCTCCAGTCACACAGAACATGACTTCCTTAACATAAACACTATTTACATGGACCGTCTGGATATAGCAGGGAATCAGGAGCGTGCCCAGCTAAGACAGAGGCTACAATGAAGGACGAGTAACAGGCAGCTGAGAATTAACATCGGCAAATGAAAGCCTGACCCTCAGAGGGCATGTCCCTGTTACGTTTTAAAGCTAGAAAGCCTTGCACCAGTAACCTTACTGCCAGTAAAGACTATATAATTTAAAAGAAAATAGTACCTTTTCAGTTTAGATACTTAACCAAACGCGTTACGTCTGACCCATTTTCCTACTCTGTGTGACGTGAGATGACGGACCCCCAGCTGCAATTACCAGTCAGTCAAACAGCTGTGACTGATAAATCTCCCCTGTCGTGCTCTCATCTCAAAGCAGGTCCTTGGTTTTGGCATGAAAGTGGGGATGCTGCTGGGCAGAGGCAGGGGGCCCAACCCAGCCCCCCCCATGGCCAGAGCCCCTGCGCCGCCAGACCTCTGCCATACGTTCTGTGCAGAAGCTGTCGCTGCAGCTCCGAGGTGCTGTGCTGCTGCTGGAAGAGCAGACGGCACTCTGGCTGCTTCATGAGGCACAAACAGGAGTGTCCCCAGCCGGCTTCTCCCCCTGGGCTCTGGGGACTGGCTCTCCGCAGGAATAAATGCTTATGGTCCACGCTCTGTGGGGAAGCTGTGCCCAGAGTAGGGGTCTGGGGAGTCAGAAGGTTGGCTTCTTCCTTCTCTCACTCTGCTGTAACCATAAGGCCACTTTGTTTATTCCAGCAGTGTCCCAGGCTCGCAATCTTTTTTTTCTTTTTTAAAAAATTTTCTTTCTTTTCTTTTTTCCAGTGCCATGGAGTTTAAGCATTTATTCTCCCCTCTATGTTTTCAAACTTTTAAAAGGTGAAGGCCTCCTCATTGGGAAAACTGGATAATTTATTGGCAGGGAAGGCAGAGTGAGTCTGTGGTACTGTAAGCCAGGAGAGACTAACACAACTCCTTCCCTCCCTGGTGTGAGTGCTGTGCAGCCCTGACCTTGTCCCAAGGGGTAACTGTGCTGTTTCCATTTACCTTGTGGTGGATGTTGGGGCTGTCCAGGCAGCCAGTGTGAGCACCGCCTCCCTCAACCATTCAGGCAGCCCTGTTATTCCCCCCTTTCCTTATTCCTTCTCTCCTTCCCAAAGGCTTGTTGTTTGTGTGGAGTCACTTGTTCAGCTGAGCAGGCAGAGCACTGTGCAACAGCAGGACTAGGTATCAATCCCCCTTTGGGTAGTATTGGGAAATTCACTTTTCCTTGACGGCTGTGTTAAGCAGACAGTTGCTCAAGCAGATATTACTCACTGGTTACTTTATAGGACATTTTTCCCTGTTTTTGCAATCCTCAAATTGGAAGTGTATCTTAAAAAACATTAAAGGAAGTGTGGGATAACTGGGTAGTTGAGCTGAGCAGGACAATAGGGTACCTAGGTCTTAATCAGACCCTTCAGAAACAGGGAAGGCCTGAGAAAAGGGGAAGGATTGTTTTCTGAAAAAAGGTTTCTTTCCCATCATTGGGGTAACAGCAGAATTTACAAAAATATAACTGAAATCCTGAAAGAATTCTTACTAATCTTGTTGGAGCATTTGCTATTCTGAAAATTCAGAACATGCTGGTACTTGTAGCATCATGTAATGTCTACTGTCTTTTCTTACCGAATGTTACTCTTAAAATTTAGGACATTGTGTACAAAATTTTGTGTACAAAATTAATATTTGCATCAAAATGAGCAGTCCAGTGACCGGTAGCTGAAATCCAGAGCAGTTCCATCTTCATATTAAAGATTAATTTCTTTTTCAAAGTTAAGTGGACTTTTGTGACATTTTAAAAAACATACTAAAGTTAACTTTGAGCTGCTGAAGAATCACTTTAAAGAAAGAACATAGATCACTTACAGTGTCAATACAAATCTTAAAATAGTAGCCAAAATCTGTGCTTTTGATTCTGTCTGACTACTGTCTTCCTTTTTCTCCACTTTTGGTTCCAAAAGGGAGTGTAAGCAGTCACAGATTTACAGAATTACAGATGTATTCCCTAC
>NW_008238447.1:1159460-1186891 GCF_000691975.1 Corvus brachyrhynchos | reverse complement strand
ACCATAAGAAAACAAGGTCTACTATTGCTGAGCTGCAATGCACTGGCTCTGGTTCAAGAACTAACACCTCTTCAGAGAGAGCATTCACTAAAATCAGCTCATCACTGAAGTGCAAGGGAAAAAAGGCAAGACAAATTTGTTTATAGGGGTGTATCAGGCTCATCTGAAACTCCATCCCACAAGTTACCTTTGTCAGGTAATGATACTGACCATCAGCTGGGAGAATAGTTTTCCAGAGGTGCAGGATATAAGTTTATATTTTTACTATTTCATGAGATAGCCCTCACAGCTTCAACTGAGGGGTTAGTGATCACCTTATTGAATCACAGAATGTTTTGGGCTGGAAGGGACCTTAAACTTATTTCCTGAAAGGGCCACTCAGTGCTGTTTATGCCATAGATCACTCCCATAGCTTCAGTCCTAGAAACAGGCATTGTGCCTAACTGGAGTTTGGTACCAGATGAACAACAGGATATGCCTCACCATCTTTTTTTTTTTTTTTTTTTTAAGAAGATGGCAAAACTAAAAGAAGTATGAGAAATAAAATGGCAAGAAATGGATCTCTTTACAGCTGGATATGCATTTAGCCTTATTTGAAGGAACTGAAAGTCGTAGTGAGCTCTTTGCTGTTAGAGAGATTTATCTCATTGGATCTACTTATCCCTTTCAGACCAAGGCCTCCGTCTTAAAACCAGGACTGCTGTTTGGCCATGTCATATACTGATGTTAGGAATGGCTGGACTCCTTTCTGGAGAGGTGTGATGTGATCTCAGGTGCTTCAAGGTAATATAGGATTTGTACATAGGTGAACTTCAGACTCCCCTGTCCTCATCTTGGGACCCAAAAGAAGTGTGGATTGAAGAGCATTAACCCCTTCTTGGCCTGTGTTTGTGTAAGCAGGAAAGATGCAGCATAGTGGCCTTCATGTTGGAGAGTAGCTCTTGGATGCTAATACAAATGATTACTAAAAAAATCTCGTTTCTGAGGATTGCTAATATCTCTATTAGAAATATGCTTATTACATAGTTATTAAACTAATGAATGTATTTTTTAACATGCAATAATTATCTAATTAAATATAAAGCATTAGTTTAAGTAGACTAGCTCTCTTACTAAAACGCTGTCTATTACAAGTAGATTTATTGAGGATTAACAACTACATAATAGAACTGTATCTATTTCATGATTGTTAATCCTCAATGAATGTTTTTAATAATTAATTGGCACTTAACTAAAGGATTATGTTCATTGTGATGGAATTTATGAAGCAATAGAAAATTTTTGTGTATGATTAAGTGCTAAGGGGAATATGCCTATGATATGGTTAAATAATTTGGGATGGGACATGATAATCACACACATGACAGAACACCAAAAAAAGAAAACCAAACCACAAAAAAAAAAAGAACAAAAAAAACCTCCCCCAAAAAAGGGAGGGATAATGAGAAAAATCACATGTAGTAGCAAAATTTTTATTTCTATTTCTATTGCAACCTGATAAGTTGTTGAAAGTATTGTTTCATTTCTCCTGTATTGTGTACCTGCCTACTTAGACAGCAAGATACTTAATGTTGGAAAATAGGTAAATGGGAGTTTGTGGTTTAAAATGGTGAAATATTTCAGTCTGGCTGGTGAAGATTTTTCAGTATTTCAGTTTTGTTCTTGAAGTCTCTACTAGGCACATGAATTAGTGAACTAGAATATAAATCTAATATTAATTGTGACTCAAGGAGTTCCAGGAACATGTGTCTGTGTGTGTTGGTTTTTCTCGGCCTGGTTTTTGGTAGCAGGGGACCACAGAGGTGGCTTCTGTGAGAAGCTGCTGGAAGTTTCCACCATGTCTGGCAGAGCCAATCCCTGATGGCTCTGAAGATGGACATGCTGCTGGCCAGGGATGGGCCAGTTAGAGATGGTGGTAACGCCTCTGTGATAAGATATTTAAGAAGAAAATCAAAACAAAGTGGGCACAGTTTTTACTAGCCAGAGAAGAGGAGGAGGTGAGAACATGTGAGGGAAACAACATGGGGACACCAAAGTCAGTGAAGAAGGAGGGGGAGGAGGTGCTCCAGGCGCCAGAGCCGTGATGCCTCTGCAGGCCGTGGTGATGACCATGGTGAAGCAGCTGTGCCCCTGCAGCCCATGGGGATCCACGGGGGATGCAGAGATCCACTTGCAGCCCGTGGGGGAGGTGCCCATGCCAGAGCTGGTGGATGCCTGGAGGAGGCTGTGATCCAGTGGGAGACCCGGTGGAGAGAGGGGGCCCTGCTCCTCCTTGGAGGACTGCACCCTGTGGAAGAGTAGCCCATGCCCCAGCAGTTTTGGGAGGACTGTGTGCCTGTGGGAGGGACTCACATTGCAGCAGTTTTGGGAGGACTGCTGCTCGTGAGATTGGAACCATGCTGGAGAAATTCATGGAGAACTGTCTCCTGTGGGAAGGGACCCCATGGTGCAGCAGGGGAAGGACTCCTCTCCCTGAGCAGCGGAAGAAAACCTTGGGTGATGAACTGACCAAAACGCCCATGCCCTGTCTCCCTAGGCTGTCAGTGGGAAGGAGGGAGGGGTTGGGGGAAAAAGGTGTTTTAAGGGCTTATTTTTACTTTTCGTTATTCTCCTCTGATTTTGTTAGTAATAAACTCACTTTGTACTTCTAAGCTGAGCCTGTTTTGCCCTAGGAGTGTTTTCTCCCCGGTCCTTATCTCAGCTCATGAACCCTTCATTCAGTTTTTCTCTCCTCTGCCCAGCTGTGGCAGGGGAGGGTGAGCAAGCAGCTCTCATGGGTGCCTGGCGTTTGGCCAGTGTCAAACCACAACACTGTGCCAACTGTTACAGGATACAGAAGAAGGTTGCATATTACACTAGAGCACAAAGAAATGCTGTGAATTTTTCATGGAGTCAATTATGGAGGCAAACAGGAGAAAACACGTATTTTGTTGGTTTAGCTGACCCGAAGAGAAGACACTGGTCCTGACATACACTTTAAATTTCAGCTGTTAACAACTAGAAAGGCTGAGTCAGTGGGATTAATCATCAGTCATTGCTGTGAACACCTTTAGATTTTTTGTGGATGAAAAAATTCTAATGCAACCATGAAGCTTTCTAGGGAGTATTTGGTGAATTCTTGCAATTAAGGCATTAACACAGATTCCTCAGGTCTCTGCTTTGGGATGAAGGCTCTTTAATATCTTTATCAGTGACATAGTGAGATTGAGCACATCCTCAGCAAGTTTGCAGATGACATGAAGCTGAGCAGTGCAGCTGACTGAAGGAAGGGATGCCATCCAGAGAGACCTTAGACAAGCTCAAGAATTGGGCCCATGGGAATCTCATGAAGTTCAACAAGTCCTGCACCTGGGCTGGGGCAATCCCAGACGTGAACAGAGGAAAACACTTTGAGAGCAGCCCTGAGGAGAAGGACTTGGGGGTTCTGGTGTATGAAAAGTTGCACATGGGCCAGCAGTCTCTGCACTGCTGGCCCAGAAGGCCCATGTCATCCTGGGCTGCATGCAAAGCTCCATGGGCAACAGGGGAGGGAGGGAATTCTGCCCCTCTGCCCTGCTCTGCTGAGACCCACCTGCAGTGCTGCATCCAGCTCTGGGGCCCCAGAACAGGAAGGACTGTTAGAATGGGTCCTGTGGAGGCTACCAAGATGATCAGTGGTGGAGCACCTCTCCTGTGAGGAAAGGCTGGGGGAACTGGGGCTGTTCAGCCTGGAGGAGAGATGAAAAAGCAGTCTTCCAATGCCTTCTAAAAAAGTGAGTGACGTTTTACGTGGACTGATAGTGATAGGACAAGGGAGAATGGTTTTATACTAGGAGAAGTTTAGATATCAGAGAAGTTGTAGATTCCTCATCCCTGGAAGTGTTCAAGGTCAGGCTGGACCTTGAGCAACCTGTCCTAGTGGGTGGCATCCCTGTCCATGACAGGGTGGGGTTTTGTTGGAACTAGATGATCTTTAGGCTCCCTTCCAACCCAAGCCATTCTCTGATGATTCTATGATCTGTACACAGATACAGTGGGTTGCTTCAGAAAGAAGTTGTTCCATATATTGCATATTTTCAAGTGGAAGGTGATAACTTTAAATAAATAGCAAATATTCAGTAATGCAAGTTATTGATAAGTTTGTTAATGTAACTGCTGACATAAAAAAATGTAGCCAGCTTTACTGTTTGAAGACCTTTAACCTCATGATACCGTTGTAGTCCTCCTAAGTTGCCTCCCCTTCTTCCAAAGGCTATAAACTCCCCCTTTTTTCCCCCAAATTCCAGCTAAAGTGAATTTGAAGTTACAAAGTTGCTGTAGTTATTGGTGTGTTTGTTTGCTGGGATGCTTTACAATCCAGACTTCTTACAACAAATCATTTTGTCCTTGTTTGTGTTGAGTGTTGTTGAAATTTGATCTTTCAAGATTGGAATGTGTTTGAATCACATTATTGTTCTGATGAGTTTTGGAAGTGAAGGTAATGATGCTGTCTCTTTTTTGGCAATGTTGTGAGTGCCAGTACTATATGGGGCTCAGAAAAGTTTGGGGGGAGGGGGGAATCAAGATGTATTGGATATCCAAAAATCGCTTTATTTTTGAAACTCATTGTTTGTAGTCATTTTGAGAGAGAAACTTTTGGAGTAATGAGTAAAAGGGAGTTTAGAGCCAAATCTCAGAGGCGAAGTCCTGTTCTCCTCTTCAAGCTTAAGGTCTCTGAATTCAGATTTTAATTGGCAAGACCCTGACAGGTGGGAAGGCCCTGAAGGTTCAAGTTCTCCAGACTCCTAGGAGTTCAGAGTGTGCCATGCAGGTGGCTGTTGTCTTTAAACATAACTCTGCAAGCTTTTTAAAAAATGTAAAGGTAAAAACAACAAAAAAATCTTGTTATCAGGTTAATTGCACTTTTCAAAGGGTGGCAACCCTGAATGGCCACAGGGTTTGGCAAACCACGAGACAAAGGCAGGCTTTCCCCCTAAAGCTTAGCAGCAGTTGTGTTGCAGCAGCAGCTGATGCAGAAGGTGTATGTAGTGACGATATTGATGAGATTACTAATTTGTTTAGTAGACAGGGAATGAGGATTTGTCTGTTGGCTGTCATCATCCATCAGCCGTATGTTGCCCCAGGCAGTGGGTATATGCTGTTAGCCTGTTACTAATTTTACTTTGTTTTTCTCAGCTTAGTTCTTTTCTTTGGTTCATTTCATTCATTTGTTGTGACTGAAAACTAAACGAGAAGGAGGGAAAAAAAAGCCCATTGCTCTGTCTCTTTGTTTGTCAGGGCAGGTACCCCCAGCTCCTGCCTGGAGCCTCTTCCCCTGATTGGGCTGAAAGCTCTTGGTGAGAGGTGCTGTGGCTTGTAAGGAAAATCCCTTTCATGGTCTGAAAAGTTTTCTTTAGAAACTGGGGTCGTAGCTGTATTTACCCTTCAAAATCAGTAGGTGAGAGCTACACCATCATTACATAGTGTTGCACCAGTCTGGGAATCAGTTGGTGATGTTTTGACACTGCCACACCTAAAGTGTTGATAAAGTGTTGCATGTGCTATGACTTTTGACGCTTTGGTTTCTTCTTTTTTTTTGAGATTTTTGTTCATATTTTGTTTTGTTTATGATTTTTGGTTGGGGTGGGTTTTTTGTGTTGTTTTTGTTGTTGTTTTTTAAATTTCTGAGACATTTTAGATTGTGCTAATCATACCAACAATTCTGCAAAGTGCAGGAAGTTCATGCAAAGGAATTTGGGGTCAGAAGTATTAATTGGAAGCTCAAAGAAGGTTTTATCTCATACTGATTGTAATTTCCCATTAGGCCAGTTCTGAAGGGGGAGGTCTGATTTGGAGCTGCAGATTATTTGACTTGGATTAAGCTTTCAAAGTTGAGAGTCCCTGTCAGAGATGATGTTTAATATAGTACCTAAGGGGTCAGTTCCCACTGTTGTCATTAAATCTGAACCAGGATGTTGTCTCACTCATTCAAAACATTCTCAGTATTGTGGTTGTAAATACCTTCAGGATCTTTTCCAGGTGGAGCTCAGAGAGCGACAAAGGGCTCTAAGTCTGAATTTCCAGGTGACATTGCAGTGTCTCATTTATTTTCATTCTACTACTTCTAGTGCTGATTTTTAGTAGCACTGACCACTTCTTTAGGTATTTGAGCTTTGCAGCAACCTTGAAAAGTACCAAGGAACAATCCTCAGGGAACTGAAGCTGGTGCTGCTATTATTACGGAAGATGACATATATGAATTTGAAAAAAATATAGTTAAAACTCAACAGGAGGTAGATGTTGGTACATAGTGAAAATATATTATTTTGTGTCTGTGTTGTTTTTTTCTCTCTTCTTAAATCTTGTCTCCTATCTATTTTCTCACTCAGTAGAAGTAATTTATGGCCCTCCTCTTTCAGACTTCACTCATTCAGAGGGAGCAAATTTTGATGATGACTGTAGTCTCAGCATGGAGTGCACAAGTGCTTCCTACCGGAATGGTGATGGTGGGAAGCCTGTAGGAACTTCCAGTTGATGGCTTTGCTGGGCGCTATTGAGCTTCTGGGTCCGAGGTTGGTTTCTCCTGCTCCCTTTCCAGCTCAAGGGATTTTCAGAGAGCAGACAAGTAAATCTTGATGAGATAACACGTGTTTTGTTTTGGTTTTTTTTAAGATGTGATGATCTGCTTGCAAAACAAAGAAATTACACTAATTTTCTCAAAAAAAGGTACAGTTTTCTAACCAGATCTTTGTATGAGGCTGGTGTCTTAGTAATCCATGAGTTGAGTCAAGGGATGACTTCAGGCAGACTTGAGAATCCCAAGATCCCGGCTTTGAAAAGTTGTTCGTTTAATCAGCTTCCCATATGTAAACAATTTCAGCAGGCTTTCTGCGTGGCTTTTAATTTATCTTTTTAAAAAGTTTTAAATACAATTGTTGATGAATATCTAACATAGTTGTATTTTGGTATTTTTAACAACTTTCTTTTCTTGTATGAGGATTGCTTGATGATTTATCCCAGTCTCTATGCAATCCTATACAGGGGAATAAAAAGCTGCAGAAAATGTTTGAGCAGTGAAGCCCCATGGCAGAGAAGTAGAAAATCCCCTCAAGAATCAGCGGGGTGTAGAGGGAGAACAGAGGATGGCCAGGAGAATTTGGTTGTAGCACATAGGTGACCACTGGTGATACCTGGAAGTTCCTTCACTGTTGGAGAGGGAGAGCAGCAAGTTGGTGAGATGAGACATGCAACACGGTTCTCCTCAGCCAAAGAGCTTCCCTTTATGTCCTTTGGCCCTGTATTTGGACAAGTTGGATGCAGTTCTCAAGCTCACTGTGACCATTGCAATGCCAGGATGTGTTGGGTTTGGTTTTTGCTTTTTTTTTTTTAAATGGGTAGCAGAAGGAAGAACAAAAGAAAAGGAGAACACATTTTATTTTAAATGTGCCTATGTTTATAATATTGAAATTGGAGATGGAGAAGCACTTTCAGAGAATCACCTACATTGAAAAAGGCCTTTAAAATCTAGTCCAACCATAAAACTTTTCAACAAGCCTCAAGGATAAACAGCATTCTTGGAGACTATGTGGGAAATTGCTGGATATTGGGTTTGCCCTTACGTTTTCATAGTCATGAAAGTGTCCATGTGCATTGTGATTTTCTTGTCTAAGGCTTCAAATGGCAGCTTTTTCTGTGGAATGCGTGGTGATGATTATGCTGAGAACATTTGTGGTATCTCATAAATTCCTGAGGTGAAAAGAGGCTTTGTTGTCTAGGAACTTATCATGATAGTTTGTTTTTAAATAGGCAGGAGTAAAGTTAGTATGTTTTCCTTCTTTTTTTTTTTACTGACTTCTGTGAAGAGAAAAAAAAACCTATCAAGAAGTGATGAGAAATGGGAGAGCCCTTTCTGTAAAATACCACTGTTAAGAGATGGCAATATTTTGAGTACTTCCAGCTAGTTACAAGTCTTTTATCAAAGTGTTGTTTTTGCAGGTTGTTTCTGTGCTCTGCATGTGTGTCTGTGTACTTAAACAGAGCAAATTATAGCAAGGAGGGAAGAAAGGCATCCTTCAGTAGGTAGCAGCACAGCACTGGCCGTGTGTACACGCTGGGGACCACGGGGTCACATCCTGGGCAAGGGAAAAGGAAGGCAAGGGAGCAAACCAGTAGAAGGAGGAAAAGGGGAAAACAAAGGAAGGGAGGCAATGGGAGGGGTGGAGGGGTGTTTTTGCTTCTGTTAGCCATGCCTTGAACAGCAGTGGTTGTACCCAGAGGATCCTCTGTGGGGGCTGTGTCTCTTTAAAAGTGGTGGGGGGTTGGAGCTGGGGGAGTGCTCACAGCAGTATGTATAACACAGCTGTGCTCTGTTTATGCTTAGGCTACAATAAAAAAGCTATAAAATGTGAGATGTCATAGCTCCACTTTGCTTTATTTATACTGTTTCCTCTGAGCTCTGTCACACTGCACATTCATCTGCTAAGTTGCAGCAAGAATGGAGATTAAAATATCACAGCTCAAAATAGGAGTCAAGCGGAAGGAGATTCATCATAGCCCTATTAAAAAATATGTAAATATGGGAATGAAGTCATTTTAAAGCTGTATGGCTCTCCTTCTCAGTGGGCTGGGGAAAGCTGTGAGCGATGTGCTATGCGAGTGACAGATTTATGGGACTTGTTCTTCTATTTTTCACTCCATTCCACCAAAATACTTTTAAGATTAAAAATATCAATTTGAATTGCAAATTTTCTCTATGCCATATATGTATTTTTTTAAAAGGTTTTCTTCTTAACCATTACCTAAACTAATAATGGAAAGAAGTATTATTCCCAATTAAAAAGGGTCAGAAGCACACTCAGATGCTGAACTTCCAGTAGACAGGATTTGCCCTTCTGGAGCACTTTTCATCCAGGATCCTTGGAGCACTTGCAGGCATTATGTCAAGCCTCTCCTGCCCTCTGAGACAGGGGCCTGCCTTACATGCTGTACACCAAAGTACATTGAGTACTTCAGCTGCAGTTCTTGGACATGTTAATGGAAGTTCTTCCTTTTCTCTCCTACAGCTATTTTGAAAATGGAGCTGGGGTAAGAAGTCTGCAATCCCAATTTCTGATAGCTTTCCATAAGTGCTGTGCAAAGAAAGGTGCCTCTGCTAGCAGGAGCAATGCTCTTTTGAACTGTGCTGCGAGTCTGTGGTCTTTGATGTGGTCAGATTTGGGCACGAGTTTTCCCCTGGAACAACAAAGCACAGGTGTTACAAGATATTTGAGAAATGAGGGATTTTAATTAATACCCTGAAGATACAAGGAGGCCACCAAAATACTTCACCCATGTTCAGTTCTGAAGCCTATTTTTGAGTAAAGGAGGTGAAATGTGCTGCCACTAAATGGAGATATGCTTTGTAAGTCAGTGTGGGTAGAGTGCAAGGAGAGGGAGCCGAGGGAGAGGGCTGCTGTCCTTTCCTGCAGTTACACTGGGAGCTGAGGGGCTGTAAAAGAAGCTGGAAACTTTTTGATGCAAAGTGATGAAGGCAGAGCAGTGATTGTGTCTGCATAAACTTTGTAGCCATTCAGCTGGCCTGCCCCTGAAGAAGAATTTCATGTGTCTGTTCATCCAAGTAGGATCCCTGTTCAGCTTTTGATCAGCAACTGAACAACACAGAGAAATTTCATCCAAAGGAGGGATTAAAATTTATCATTATATATTAAAGGTTGTTGGAAATAGCTTTTTCTGTCTTTTTTTCTTAAATGATGGTGTATAAATGTCAGAAGTTAACCAAAACTTAATTGACTGACGTCCTCAGAAGTTGGTGCTTTGTGGATAAAAAAACAGATTCAGCTTAACAAAACCAGGTCATCTGTCTGTCCTATAACTGTGTCAAGTGCAAAAATGAGAACTGAGGGAGTCAGACCACAAGTTTCCAATTATCTTATTCCTGGGAATGCCAAAATGCCTCGTGGCTTGTGTGAACTGAAGTGCTCATGCGAGTGGAACATTCCCCACCAAGAATGGGGATAAACCAACCTAGTTCTTATAGCACTTGGTTTATTTTCTGGAGTGGTGGCTTTCCTGATTGTGACTTTTGCCCCATCTCCTACTTAAGTGTGTTGGCAGGAGTAAGGAGGCGTGTCCTTGGGTTTGCATGTCTGTTCTTTGGTTTTTGTTTCCTTTTTTCCTTTGTTGCTATGAAATACAGGAAATGCAATGATTTTTCCTACTCCAGTTTGTGATTCTGTAGTAGTCCTGGGATATATTGATGTATTCATTAAGCTCTTACTGTCAGCAGAAGACATGTTTCCTTGACAAGCTATTCTTGCGCCATGCGTGTCTGAGAATTGCTGCATCTGGCTGAGGTTTGGGGTTTTCTGTGGGCTGTTTTGGCATGTCAGTATAAGCCTATCGACCCTATAACATTAATGTGTATACATGTGTTTTCTTAATGCCGCTCTACTCTTGTAAGATAACAAAGCTATAAAAATATACTTGAGCTTGAACATTCACAGCTCTGAATCACCTGTGGGTTGTAGTGTACTCGCAAATAGTGATCCTCATTCTCCCAAGTCACATGTCCCTTTTGTTTTCATTTGCTTCTGTTTGGTTTTGCCTCAATCAAATGATGAATTATTTGGCGGAGGAACCAAGAACATTTTTCAAGATGTGGTGTGATTTATAAGCCCAAATCCCATTTCAAAAATGACTTGGGAATAATTAGGAATGTCAGGCTTGTTGGAAAACAATGGATTTGGACAAAAAAAGTGCTTTGTAATCTATTTTTCTTGTAAAATTTATTGCCTGAGCTACCAGTGTTCCGCATATATGTGTTATTTCATTTAGCTAATGTTTTACTTGATCTATGCTTCTTGCATGAAAGGTTATTGATATATCATAACAAAAAGGCTGTAATTTCAATGCTGTGATATCTACTCAGCAATGAGTCTTCTGCTGGGGACCTAATAAGTCCTGCTGTATTTCAAGGTCCTAACAGGTTTGGAAAACCATCTGTCTGTTCATTAAGATGATGGTGGGAAGAAAACTCATGAACTGAAATTGTGTTTCAGAGGGATACTCAGCACTCTCTGAAAACCAGATTCAACTCATGCTTTTCCAAGTTAATCAAGTTCTTGATTCATTTCAAAATCTTATCCCTTGCATTTCTAAAGTGCCTGTCTGACTATGTATGCAACCTGAACTATTGTATTTGTCCTTGTATCTGGTGCTGTGAAGTGCAATGTTTAAAAATCATAAATTTTTTGTAATCAATTTCTTTTTTATGCATGGCAAACTTCTAAGAATAAAATACTGCTGTTATATTAACATAGCCAATAATAAATTTTATTGTGAAATTCTGTGAATAAAAGTCTAAAGATTAACAGGTTGAGATTATAAATATACACTATAAATATCAGAAATATCAGTGAGTTCTGATTTAGATTTAAGTCATATACTTGTATATACATATATAGTTTCACTGGGTTTATTGATTGATTGGATTTACATATGAAATAACCAAAGTATTATGCAAAGTTCAGGAAGTACAGCTATGATACATTTGGTTAAAATTGGAAATTAACTTTGGAATTAGTTCCTAAATTTGAACATCTTAGCCCAGGCAAGAATGTGATTTAATTATTTGGTAGTCTTTTAAGAAAGTCTTAGCACTGTGAGTTCAGTTGATTATGAGAACTTAATTTGAGACTAAGCTATATTGACACTTGTTGTGATATAAATGAGTTCTTGGTTGCCCACAGTAATCTGTCCAGTTGATATAACCTGCAGCTGTTTTCTTCTTTGTGTAAACCCAAGCGAGGAAATATTAGGTAAGAAGTCAGCATTGCTACATGTTTTTTCCTTGCTAGCAATGTCAATATTCAGCCAAATGCAGTACAGCTGGGCTGTGCTGAATAATAAAATACAGGTAATCCAGTGAATCCACTGAAGGATTAATATTTACAAAACATAAGGCTCTCCCAGGCATACTGTATCAGCTTGACTAAATATAGAAGACTATTAAAGCTTGAAAATATAACAGGGTAAGTCATTTGCTATCAGTTACCTTTTAACAAGAGTGTTTCCTAATGCCAATTGGTTGACACTGATACTTTGCAGCCTTTATAACATTTATTCAGTATATTTAGTAGCAGTCTTAATATTTGCTTGAATGAATATCAAAATTGCTACTAATGCTGGCCTGATTATTTTTTTAAAGCAAACAAGAGTACTACTGTTTTAAATATTTTTACTGTAAATTTAATTTTCCAAAGCAGCACATTCATACAGTAATGTTGACCATGAGGGTGTTTCTAAATGGACTCATCAGGATTGCTTTACTCATTTCAGTGGATGCAGGTCAGAGGTTTTGGTTCCTTCCCAAAGACTCTTGTGGTATCAAAGGTGGCCTCCTCTCCTTGAAGTCATTAGCCTGTCTTCCACAGAAGTGTCTTGCATCCTTTTCTCTTTGTTTCACTTTTTGGTTGTATTAATTAGTAGCTTACATCTGTCTTCATAGTTGCTTAGTTGCACTGGGATCTCTTCCCTCTTCTGTTCTGCCAACCTGTGCAGAAATGAGCAGCCCTTAGTGCACAACTTGTTTCCTCCCAGCCTTCTTTTGTGCATCTTGAATGTGGAAAGGTCAGATGAGAGACTGTAAGTCCTTCCCAAGCTACTAGACATGATAAAACCCTGTATGCTCTTGCATCTTGTGTTTGAATGTCATAATTACTTCCATACTCTATATTTAATGTGGGTCTCCACTGGCTACCCACAAAAATTAATTGAATAATAAGACCAAGCAAAGAAGTGGAAGGTGGAGTTAGCATCTGAATCAATAAAAGGGTCAATTTTCTTTTTTTAAGGTATTTGCAACTCCCATAAGCAGAAAAGAACATGCCTCTCTTGTAAGCTCTTGAGGTAGGCTTGCTAGCTGTAATTGAGGAACTGCAGGCAGTCATGAAGCAACTGCTAATAAAAGTGAATGGAATAAACTCAGTGGTGCCTGGAGCTCCCTGGCTGGTGTCCCACCACTGCCCAGGAGCACCCTCACTTAAATTACAAAATCCTGTAGTGGCCCTACATCATTTTGGGACCACCCAGATGTGGGTTCCTTGGATGCAGCAAGTGATATTTCTAGCCAAACCAGAGGGGTTACAGAGTGGGTCCAAACACTTTGGAGTTAGTGAGGCTGATTTTGGGGAAGGAGAATCTTTTAAAAATGCAGTCCTACAGAATTCAGTAGGAAAAAAAATGGAGTAAATGTCATTACATGTTACTCACCTGCAACCCCTGCAGAGGCAATGAGTTTACACTTAAATTTACAGCTTCCAAGAATAATGAGGAGCAGAACTACATGAGTGTGCCCTGGAGAAAGAAAAGAAAGAAAACCAAAGACGATGTACTACCTACTAGATAGCCTAAATCATGGCTATGAGACCATGCACTGTTAGTCCTACCATCTGCAACAGTTAATTATTTACTCTCAGTAGAGTCATAGTTACATTTCGTCATTAACTAAAATGGGATGGATAAGAAGACAGATCCTTCCTTTGGATGTGGTGGTGTTTGGATTTTTTTCATTGTCCAGAAAACATCACAGTTTTGTGTCAAGGAATAAATAAAGTGAGAGTAAATCTCCGCTGAATTTCCTTAGCTGGAGAAGTTTTCAATAGCAACATGGGAACACAATGTCAGACAGCAAAAATAAGCAAATAAATAAAAATAAAGCTGCTATTCTAGCTCAGCAGTCTTGTTTTTAAAACAAAGAGATGACTCTTTAGACTTTAAATATTTTATTGACTTCTTTGCTACTGCAAATTTTCTGATATAAAAATATGAATAGAAAAGTATTATGTAAATAACTGGGACAACTTTCTAGTGTTGCAAAAGATTACTGACAGAATATCATGATGCCAGACTAACATGTTATGTTATTTCTAAGATTATGCTTGTTACTTGCTTTTAGTACCTTTATTCAAAGAATCCTTAATGCACTCTAATTGTATTATTACTAATAGGAGTTGTAACAAAAATGATAAAATATTTATTTGAATTGCAGTAATTACTTTAAGTCATTGTGTCTAATTAAAGTCCAAAGACTTTTAACATCAATGAGAATCTTCTTGCCAACTTCAAAGATTTGGGCCCTGCCCTATGAGAATTTTCAGCTATATTCTTAATACTATTGGTTATGCTACAGTTCACTCCGATAATCATCATAATTTATAAAATCATCACACTTGCCTGTAATTAAACTTTATTTTCAGAAGTGTGATGATAATTGGATTTCTCAGTCAAGACAACTGGTGATATCAGTGCAAGAATAACAGCACAGAGTGAGGATCCTTGGAGTCAGACAGCACAGAAGTAGGAAGCAGCACTAGGGTTTAATGGAAGCAGTGATATTTTGAGGATGGTATATGACAGAGTCTTTCTTCCCCAAATTACAGGTTAAGGACCCAAAGGGAAACAGCTAAGCCTATTGGGAAAATAATTTCCAGTCCCTTGAATTCAGGATCTGGATGTTGTATTGTGCTTGTTCTGGTCCTGTTTCTTCCTTGTGAACCATCCAGATGGCTTGTGTGAGTGGACTGTGGTCAGAATTGTGGCCTTGATAGTGATTGCTGCTGCTTTTCTGAGGAAATAGTGGTACCAAATCTTCTTTTTTTTTCCTGGAACCATCAACATTAGTGGGCAGTAAACTGCATTTGCTCAGAACTGCAGGAAACATTTTTCTTATCAGGGAGAGAAAAGCAGGGAAGAACTCAAAATATGTGAGTCAGAATTCTTCCTCCTTGGGTTCGCTGGGGTGAGACAGCTTTGTGCCACTCAAAGACTAAAAATTAATTGTAAAGGCTTTGCTAAAAGGGAGGTACTCTGCTTATCAGTCAACTGGAAAAAGAGGGGAATGACTGAATGAACTTATTTTATATTGATTAAGGGAAGCATATTGAAACTAATGCTGTAATAACTGCTTAACAAATAGTATTTTAAATAGAGATTTCATTACTAAGGCACTTTTTCTGTACAGGTAAAAAAATCGGTCTGTCCTGTACCAGTTTTATCACTGACACAATGAGCACCTTGGGTTGTATTATATTTGAAGTTGCCACATCAACCAAAGTACAGTTGAACGTTTGACATGTTTCTTCTTTTATAATAACAAGGAAGACTCTTTTCCCTGTCCCCTTTGGGTACAGTTGAACGTTTGACATGTTTCTTCTTTTAAAATAACAAGGAAGACTCTTTTCCTTGTCCCCTTTGATATATGTACAGATACAAAACACTAATAAAATGAGGTTTATGTAGATAAATACTGTACTTTCAGGGGTAGACTGCAATATACCTGATATGTTACACTTCTGAGCTCTTGGGTTCTCTCTGCTGTTAGGGTACTGAACCAGGTCTACCTGGTCTGGTGAGCAGACCACATCTTTACTTTTTCTTTTCATTTCCTCAGTAACAATATTATTCCGTGAGCTCACATGGAAATCTTCATTAGCATTAGTTACCAAACATTCTCTGCTCTTTGCTCTAAGCTGTAGTTGCTCATGCTCAGTTTGAGGTCCCTGGTGCAGTCCCCTGTGTACTGGCCAAGAGAGCAGCTGTCATACAACATGAGGCAGTAACAATATGTCTTGCAATGTTCCTGCCCTGGAAACAGAGAGAGAATATTTAAAGTCTCATGAGAGAGAGCTTGTCCTGATAAGCTCTCCTCTTTTAAGAAGATGTGATAGTTGAGTGAGCCATGGGAATGGATGGACAGCTTTCTGCAGGAAGTCTGGGAACAGAAAGCATCTGTGCCCAGCAGTGAATTTGAGTTTCTGCTGGTACTCACATTAGATCTGAGTTGCTCAGAAGAATGGAATCAGGCCCTTAAGAAGAAGTACTGAGATTGTATATGAGAAAGTATCAGGAATCAGCTGTCAGGGAGATGGATATCTTTGTAACTCCAGCCCCTAGTAATGGCAGGTAAGCTGCTGTTGAGTGCCCCAAGCATTTCCTTCTGGCCAGCATCCCCACCGGACCATTGCCTCTCTGGGAACAATCCCCCAGGAAGACCAGCTTTCCCAAGCGGTGGCCTGGTCCCGACAATCAGATCACTGTGGGCTGAGTTCCAATTACTTGTATTTTAAACATGTTTCACTCTAAAACTGGGGTGACTTGGTGGCTTCTGGATGCCTCGCTGTGGAACAGAAGTGGAGGCAGCTACTATGTGTGAATTTGGTGAGAGCAGAAGCTGGCTGTGCATAACAGCATCCAGGTACTCCAGGCAGCATCAGGACAAATCTGCATGTTTGCAGTCACCTGGCTTCCTGAGACGTTTTTCCTCAAAATTGTTAATTCAGGGTGACAGGTAAGGATGAGTATCTATTCATCACTGACCCACCTTTCCTGTCAGTACAGCAAAAGGCATGTAGGAAGTTGTATGCAATGGGATTCTCCCTAGAATGGGATATTTTCCCTACTATTAGTTCTTCTGTAATTAATAACAAAGCGTAATGTTAAAACTGGCAAAATTTCTGGACAGGTGCCATGCTTCCAGATTAGTTTAATAATATCTTTTCATTGTGAGGAAAGATTAAATTTCTTACAGATTCGCTGCTGTCATCAGTCCCCAACATGAGTAAACAGCTGAATTCAGAGGAGCCTTCTCTTGTGACTGTCTTTTCTTTAAAAACCCGCCAAGTGCAAAATATAGTGGGGAAATTGGCTTTCCTCTGCTGACACTGTTTAGTGTCCAGAATTTATGATTGTTTTGTGTGTGTAAACACAATAGGCATTTTATAAATTGGATTGTTTGCAGAGTAATACAAGACACAAATGATATTGTTGCTACCAGCTACATTATTTAGAATATGTAACCACTGATGAATTTGTAGCACAGGGGTCTGTCACACTATTTCTTTTACATGCTGTGAGTGAGGTACCTCACTTCTGTAAGTTCATTTATTGCAACAGCTTACTTTTGGAAACATTATTGCATGCAGTGGCTATGAAAAGGAGTACCTACATTTTGCAGTATCGAAGGCTGTAATGACAATTTTCCAGAAGCTTTGAGATCTGCATGTGTTTTGCATAAAATATAGCATGTTTACATGGTTTTTCATCTCAGATAAATGTATGCTAATAAGGTATGTATTAACTGGATGGATATATACTAATATTATTTGCTTCATCAATAATCATTCTGTGACTTGTGCTTTCTATCCATTGTGCCAGCATTTGTAATCATCACGTAATGTTTAATTCAGAATTATTTTTGGGAGGGGAGGGAGGTGGTGGTGTTTTGCTTGGGTTTTTTTTTCCCCTCAGGTATTTTTAAAAAGTAGTAAATACTTATTTGACTTATGAATAAAACATTTGATCTGCAGGATTCCACTGTGCATGAGGAGCACATTAGTAAAAAGATGATGAGTATGTAGCTGACACCAGTATCTCTGAAAGAATTTCTTTCCTGTACTACAAACCAGAAATGGCATTATCTGGCCTTTCTAAAGGGCATTTTAGCACTATCCCCGTGTTTCAAATCCTGTCTGTAGAGCAGATCAGCAAACAGTAATCAGCAGATGTGGATTCCAGGGAATGGGCAAAGTGTCTAATGACTAAATGCAATGATTAGTGAAGGTAGGATCAAGACAGGACCATAATCCCCAGAACAACCAAGATAACTTTTTCTTTCCAAAGCTAGTTAATACCTTGCCCTTTTAATTATCCTAGCATCAGAGGGAAGTGCCATCTTCTACCTGGCTCTCATTACTCCATCAGCCATGTTAATTTAAATACTTGTAAACATATAAAACAGTCTTCTCAGCAAGAGGCTTTATTTTGTTTATACACATTTTTTGCATCTCTGGGTTTTTATCCATCTTATAACCAGTTCTGAAGTGTGCAGCTCTCTCCAGATACAGAGTGTGCAGAGCTGGGCTGTGCTCAGGGTGTCCAGCACTGCCCCAGGGACCAAGTCCCCAGAGACACCCAGCCTGCAAGAGGATCCCCTTGTGACCCTCCAGGGTCTCAGAGAGCTCAGTGGCTTCACCTGGGAAAAGGTTGGCTTCTTCCCTTCATCCAAAAGTTTCATTGTGTGAAAAGAGTAGGAAGAAGCTAACTGGTTCTACCTTATTTTTTCTAATCCTGACCGGAACAGCCTTGTGATTAAAAGAAGTAGAAGAAAAAGAGAAGGAGAGAAGCAGTAGGGGTAACACATAGAAAAAGGAAGATAAAGCAGTGAAGTCCTAAGGAATAAGTGAAAGAAATTTGTGTGCTTGTTAAATTCCTGCAGTTTCAGAGACTTTGTTGTCTGACTCATCTTAACTCTGAGCACTGATTTTTTATTTTTTTTTTTTTTTAAATTCCACCCTCCTCCAGCTGTATAGATTTTGTCCTCCCAGGTCTTTTGGGGATGATCATGGTTTTCAACAGGGATTGTAAAGCCCTGTTTCATTTCACTTACCATTTTGACTTTGAAAACCCATTTGGCATTGACAATACAAGCAGAGCATTTTTGCAGGAGTGAGAATACTGACTTTTTTGCCATTACTGGTTGTGAGGAATGGTTCTTTCTGAATTTAATGTTTGTCAAAATGAATTGTCACTAAAAGGCTTACTCATAACTCCAAATCTTAAGCAGGTATTTATCATGGTTTGAGTTACTTTTGATGACTTGTCTTTTGTTTGTTCTGATGTAGAAGTACAACTAAAAGGGAAAATGAAATGGATCTCTTCTAAAAACTCTGAGCAATGCAAACTTAAAGTTTTGATGCATCATGAAGGTGTGGTCTATATTAGGCATCTTGACCCTTAAAGGAAATAGAAGGCATAAGGCACACAAGTGACAGTTTTACTGAGGTGCTATGGATGTGTAATCAAGTTGAATTTTGTTTGTCTTTGTGCTATTTGGAGGATGGAATGGGCAATAATTTATGTTCCTGAGACTTTTTTTATTTGTAAAGAACCCCTTATTTTCCAGCATCACCCACCTATGACATAGCCCTGAGCCATAGTCTACCCTTCTGATGGAAATATCTTGACAAATATCAGGGGATTTTCATTGTCCTCATGTGGGTAGGTTCTCCAAGGAGCAACCTGATCTACTGGAAGGCGTCCCTGCCCATGGCACGAGGGTTGGAACAAGATGATCTTTGAGGTCCCTTCCAACCCAGGCCATTCTCTGATCCTGTGATTCTTTCCTCTGGCAGTCTGAAATGGTGATAGTGGAAAAAGAGTGGTGCCTTCCAACAGCGTGCTGAGAGCTCTTTATAATTCCCATTGATGAAGCCCAAGTAAATCTTAGATGTTTGTAGGGAGTTCTGTGCAGATGGTCAGTAAAGAGTTAATGGAAGGTTTGGTTGACCGACTCTTCTATATGCTCGTGTGGAGGAAATAGTAAGGAACTTGTGTTTCCTCTTGCTTTATTGATATTTTTCTTTCATTTTCATTCATGAAATTCAAATACAGTAAGTAACAGCATCTAACAGCCTGCTGCTTTTTATTAATAGTCTTTGGAGGATAACAAAAGGAATGGGTGTAACCAGTTGAAGTACTGCTCTCTTGGACAGTCAATATGGAAAAGCAGTAGCTAACCCTTTACTGTCTCTAGATGAACAATTTTTTTACTTTTCCATTCAGGCTCTGCTTGCTCTTTAGGGTGATTGAATTTGAGTATTTTCTGTTGTTTAATAGCAACTCTTAGAAACAGAAAAAAATGTTTAGAGAGAGAATGAAATCTCAACAGCATCACGTACACAGATTTTTCTTTATGGATATTGTTGTGTTGTTTTTTGGGGGTTTTTTCATCCTACCTCCACTTAAATCCATGTGTCGGTGAATCACACAGTTACTTCAAAGGCTGCTTCTTTGGGTCATGATTAGAGATCCCTGAAATCATGAGAAAGCTGGAGATAAGGAAGAGAGTAAAGTTCTGCTGGGATTTATATCATTGGAGTGTAAAGAGGGGCTTTTTGTTTATTTATTTCAGAGGTCCAAAATGTGCCAAGCTATTTCTGCTACATTCCCACCTGGTAACTGAAACCTGAAGAAAACTTCTCCATTAGTCAGGGGGAAAAGTGACAATGTATTCTGGGCCATTGATGTACTTGTGTTTGCTATGTGACATTGCCTCTTGTGAAGTTATGAGAGTATCTGGGACCTCAGTACCCTGCTTGTCACAGCTCCTCAGTGAAGGGGAAGGGTAAGATGGAAAGCTGGTCTGCTCTGCGATGGATATTGGCCTTCAGGCATCCCTAGAAGATGCAGCCACAGTGCTGTGCTGCTCCATAGGAGCTGCCAAAATTACAAAAAGATGGTTTTGCTCCATTGCAGCCTTACACCAGCACAGCAGATAACACACAGAATGCTTGTGTTTATCTAAGTGGAAAATGGTGGTAAATGGCAAGGAAGTACAATCATTCAGTATTTTTACCAAGCTTTCCTTTCTTGGTTGTATGGAACAGCCAAACTTTCCAGACACAAGACATGTTTATGAGTGTCTGTAATACTTTGGTTTTTTCCCCCTGCATTTTTCCCATAGGCTTGTTCACAGCAACACCCACTGGAGGTAATGAGCAGTGACAGTATCACTGCAACTTTCCCCTGGGGAGCTGCACGGCATTGGCTCCTGCAAGCTGATGCTGGGAGCAGTGGTTTTTATATAAAGGGTGGGATGCCTCTAGTCTCCAACAGCATGTTTTCTGTCAACCAGGAGAAAATACTTAAATAAAAAAGTCTAATAAACCTGGTCAAAGCGAAGCTGGGTTTTGGTTTACTCAGCTGCTGTAATGGGTTATGAGAATGACACAAAGTTTAATGCAACATAGTTTATTTTATTCCTGAAGTAGGTTCGTCGTAATCCAAGCAAGAAGTGGAGCTGTCATGATAATGTGAGCATTTTCAGTAGAAGAAGCACAAGATTCTGTTTTTAACAGAAATTCAACCCTAGGCATATGAAAATGTGGTATTAAAGAGTATAAACATAAGAAGCTCCTGGTAAAGACATGGAAATGGCCTTTGCGTGGCCCTCTGATAGGAAGACAAATCAAGTTGAATGTGCTGGACCTGAGAGTTTTGTTGCTGTGAGAGCTGGGCTATAATTTAGTGAGCTGACAGGAGGAGTGAAGTATCTCCTCAATATCTGTGTTTGGCAGAGGAGATGAATGCATACATCGGGAAACAATGTTTAAGTGTTTTATTTCCTTATTTCAGCCTGTCAAACTGTCAGCGTAGTTAATGGCCACCAGGAGAGAGTGAGGGGAAGGGAGGGAGGGGAGGAGGAGGATAAATGGAAGGAAACAAAGGTGCTGTGGAGTCTGGAAGAAAGGAAGACTGGGAAAGATTAGCAAGGCGCTGAGGCATAATGGTCCCCTGGACACAAACATCCAAACTCCCTACATTGGCTCAAACGTCTGCTCTGCTCCAGACTTCCAAGGAAATGTGTAGAGATAATGATTGTCCCGACACGCCGCACAAGATAACTTTATTTTACTCTATTAATTTTGCTGTGGTAGTACTGAAAGATGTTTCAGCAGGGCTTCATGTCATATTTAAGTTGTACGCTTTGCTGACACGGCATCCAAACTGAACAAGATGGAATTGGCTTGCCCAGATTTTGAGATCTTGGGACTCAGGTGTTTTCTTTGTGTTTTACAAACTATCTGTAGCTGGACTTGTTCCTTTAAACAAACAAGGTTTGAATTGTTTCTTTGTTAAGTATACAGGGAAATGTAAGGGTTTGGGACTAAATTCTTCTTTCTGACACACCCACGCACCTTCCACAAAAGTCAGTACAAATGGAATGTATTTCATAAAAGAAGTATTTTTAAGGCCAAGCCAATATTATGTATTATTTTCATTGCATGGAAACAGAACAAGAGTAGAATTTTTTTTTTTTTTTTTTTGTTTAATGCATGCTTGGCTCAGTAACCACAGAGGAGGATAATATGAAATACTCCTGTACTTTAGGCAAAAATGACACTTTGTTTTCACTGCCTTGCTACTCGTGGGGATTGGCAGCAAGAGGACTTAAGCGTTCTGCCATGGGAGGTGGAGTTGGCTTTCATACACCCAGATGAAGCACCTTCCGACGGGAGGTGAACAGCCCAGGCAGGATCTGTCCCAAACTGGATAAATGATGAAGCTGAAACTTTTTGGGCTCTGTGGGGAATGTGTGGCTCAGTTGTGGCTTAGCCTGAGCAACAAAAAGTCCTCCCCTTGTGCATCAAGGCTGAGAACAGATCCCATATGGAGACAGGGATTAAACCTTAGGATGTGCAGTTTTGAGTTAGAGGAAATCTTTGGGCATTGCTTGTTCATGTCAGTAGAGTTGTGAGGCCACAACTTTGCATTCGAAGCCACTCTTGTTTCATGCAGCATCGTAAGGTATGAATTTGAACTGGGCATGGTAAAAATTGGTTTTCCTTTGACAGAGCATTGTTGTAATAGTTGTGTATGTTCTATCAAAATGCACATTTCTAATTATTTTACAAGATTCAAGTTGCTTTCACTTGATTTTGCCTAATGCTTTTCAAAAAATTTATCTAGGTCAAACAAATTATTAAAATAAGGAAAGAATGGTACAATAGTATTCAGCATGATTTAGTGGTTTTATTATGTTAATGGCCCAAGCTGTCAGTTTTTCTGTAGTCATTTCAATGGAGGAGAATTTAAAAAGGAGTTTTGAAAGATAATATAGAAGGCTTTTGAAGTCTTATAGTATGTTTTTGGTTATGAAGAGAGCTATGAAGAATACTCGGTGTATATTTCTGAAAATAGTTATTAGGTGTTGGAGGGTGGTGCTGCCTTGAGAGACGAGTCAGCCTGGCTATGCAGAATTGAAAAAAAAAGAAGTAAAATGGCATTAGGTTGGGAGGAAATGAGGAGAGCAAGGGATGAGAAGGATGACTTTCACTGTGGTAAGAGTGGGACAAGACTGCTTTTATGAACACTGAGGTAGTTGTGTGCTTACATCATGTGTTTTATGGCTTTATGGTGGGACTTAAGCTAAAATCTTCATAGTATTGGAAGTGCTCTGGTTTAGCACCCTTAGAAAGAAGTGTTAATTATTTGTCCCTGTCATCATATGGGCAGCTGAAAGGATAAAGTCTGAACCCAATCCCATGCTTCAGAAGCATGATGTCAGTAGAATATAGTAACGCTTTTTTAATGCACATTTAATCAAACCCATGGACCCTACTTGGTGCATGTACAATCATGTGCCCAGGCTCTGTGGTCTCAGGAGATGCAGCAGGGAACAGTGTGTGCTCCAAACCTGATTTAGGGATTTCCAGTGACTCAGGGAAGGTGGAGTTGCTGATTGAGGGATATGTGAACTGAATGGGCCAGCCATTGCTGCGCTGGGGAGAACCGAGCCGCCAGTGAGCTTTTCCTTCTTCCTTTATTCATGGTTCATTGGAAAAGAACATGCTTCATTTCAAACCTGTAGCAGCATTACTAATGTCTGAATACAGAGACAATACTGTATCTCTGTATTTACATTTTCCATGTGATTGTGATGCACATGTGAGTTACCTTGCTTTGATAAGCTGTTGTAGGAGCTCAATATTAAACAACTGTGTTTCTGCCCTGAAATTTGAGGCTCTTTGCTGAAGTGGCCAAATGAGACCAATGTGCAGGCTTGCATGGCTGGACAGACTGAAGAAGTGAAGCAGAACTCTAAAAAGAAGTGACTTTGTTACTCAGCCAGTTTTTCAAAAGGAAAGAGAGTTTATGTGAATCCCTGGAAACTGCTTCACATTGTTCTCATTCAGGAATATACATAGGAGATACTTTTTGCCAATAAAAGCATTAATTCATGGGTAATGTGGAGTCCTTGCCATTCCCATGTGAAAGCTCTGCCAGATTGGATCAGATGACTCCACCTTCTAAAACTATGTATGTTTATGACATACACTACTTTAAGCCATAAATAAATCTGTGGCATTGTGCCTGTAATAATCTTTCTGCAGAGCTGTACAGCCTACTACCCATTAGCTGATGTATTTATCATGCTTACTGTTCTTTTCCATTATGGCTGTAGTACGAGTGTGATGGTATCTGGTAAAGTAATTTTAAAAGTATTGTTTAAAGTACAAAAATAAGGATCATGTGAAGTACCCCTGAAGGTAAGGGAGCTCCATGTGGGCACAGAACTAATTATTGTGTATAATTTTTTTGCTCATACAACTGAAGTTCATCCATACACACTGTGTGTGTGTGTGTACGAATATGCACATTTATTTGAGATATCTTGAAACTCTCATGCTCGTGTTTACTCGAATATCATAAAAACAGTGTTAATACAAACATATATGATTATAAGATTCCACGTGGGAAGACGTTCATGGGGAGATACTATTTTAATAAGGGAGCTAGAGATACTATTTTAATAGGGGAGCTACTATTCTTCTTCTTCTTCTTCTACTTCCCTAATAGTAGAAGGAGGTGATGATGTACTGGAAGACTTTGTTACAGTATAAAGATATAATCTGTATCTACACAGTGTTAGACATCCAGAGCTAAGGAAATGCCAACTGTGCAAGACTAATGTTCCTTTGTTCTTAATTATTTGCTTTTTTTAGGAGTAAAGGAATGATTCTGCAATAAAAACATTTTGTAATTAATTTAGATTTAATCTTATAGTCCTATTGTTTATCAGTTATATATAGATACTTTAAAAAGAGGGGGTTCATCATTAAATGTGACTTCATCACAAACCCCAATCTTCTTTAACTCTGGCTATTTACATATTTTCTTCTGGGATTTCTGCTGGTCCCTAGCATTTAAAAAAAGTCCTAACAACTAACTCTCCTTTGAAATTCTAAACTGTCTTGAAGCTGTATGATTTTAGAAAACCCATCAATTCTGTATCTAAGTATTATGGAGTGCCCATGAAGAGTGAGGCATTTTGGCATCTCCCTTCTTGCAGCAGTTGAGTACTATTAATTCCAAAGGAAAGAAAGGTTTCAGAGCTATCACAGGACTTCTCTGGAGAAGGAGCAGTAAGGGAAGTTCGGAGGGCTTTGCTGCAGAAGTCTGCTGTCAGCTGTCTAATGCTGCACTCCACCCTGGCAGCTCATGGTGAATGTTGTGATGCTGTGCCCACATCCTAAAGTTGCTAATATAGAAGGTTTACAAGTTTGCCAAGAAAATAACTTTGTTTTTTGTAGATGTTCTTCTATGGATTTAATAAAAAGGCGCTGTTGATGGAAACCTTTTAGAATTTCTGATTGGTACATCTCTGCATAATTTTGTGCAGTGGGAAACTACTAAGCTACCAGACAAAAGAAGTCAGTGGTCCTTTCAGATCCCTTTCTCCTGAAATACCGAGTAAAAGAACACCATACAGATTAGAGCATGTTCTCCGTACTCAGTTTCTTTTCCATCCTGGAATTTATTTCTTCATTCTCTTTTCTGAAAGGCAGTCTTCATCTTCCTTATTAATTTTGTCAACTGCTGTAGTTGCTGGGGCATGAGTTATCTCCAGGCCCTGCCATTGCCAAATATATTGCCACTCGGCCTAAAAATTGCATTCTCCGGTGCAAGAAGCGTGAGCTGACAGGACACAGCACTTTCTGGGGATGTCTCCTTCTCCCCCTGGCATTTCTGAAACAAGGAGCTCAGCAGCAGCTTTCAGAGCTCTTTCAGTCAAGCAGAAGTCCAGGAGACCAGGTTCTGTGCTTCTAGTGACACTGTCACCATGTTATTTATTTCTTTGATGTAATAATCTGCAAAATTGATAATGGTGATATATAACTTGAAATTTGCTGGAGACTTACAGCCTGATCCAAACTCTTCTCAAGTCAATGAGAGATTCCCATCTATCAGTTCTGTTTTTTAGTTTAAGGCATTGGGCAACATAGCAATTACAGGTTGCAGTGATTTGCAGTAGAGCTTTCCATCTGCAGAACCAGAGCTTTAGTTCCCTGGTGTTTGAGTCCTGTGAGATCCCTAGATAAATCTAGGTATGAAATATGAAAAATTACTCCTGTTTAAACAGTGTTTGGACAATAAAGTAAATGCAAATGAAATCTCCTTGACCCTGATTTTGAACAGGCTTAATTAGAATTATAGAATCATGGAATGGTTCAGGTTGGAAAGGACCTTAAAGATCATCTTGTTCCAACCCCCTGGCATGGGCAGGGACACCTTTCACCAGACCAGGTTGCTCAGACCCCTATCCAACCTGGCCCTGAACATTTTCAGGGATGGGGTAGCCACAGCCTCTCTGGAAAATCTGTTCCACTCCTTTACCACCATCTGAGTCAAGAATTTCTCCCTAACTTTTAATCTAAACTTGCCCTCTTTCAGGCATTAGGCAAATTAGACATAACACAGCAAGAAGTTACTGGGGGTTTTTTTGTTTTTTTTTTTTTTTTTAAGCGTGGGTGAGGAATCATAAAATATATGCATTTGTGTCTTATGTCTTCTAGAAGTGCAGCAAGAGGTGCTTCTAAGTTGCCACTTTGTTCCTAATTTTACAGCATTCTGTTCATTTCTGAGACAGAAAAGATGCAAAAGACCAGAAGACCTCTCCATTAGCTCTGTCTGGTTCTAGGGTTTGTTGGAATGACTGAGCACTGATTGGATCTATGGTCCAGAGGCACTGTGACTCTGCCACTGGTATTTGTCCAGTAAAAATCCATGAGTAGCACAGGAGTTCTCACTCACTAGCTTTGGATTTGGCCTCAAATACAGTATTTAAATAAAAAAGGGGGGGGAAAAAAGGAACAACAGAAAAAAGAGCTGCCAGGAGGATCTTCCTTTTTGATCATTAAGACAGCAATAACAAATTATCCCTGTTTAGTGTAGGTTTTGAGATTGCTTTGGTGCCAGGAGTTCTGCCACCTGTTCCCAGCAGGATAAGGTGGGGATAAGAAGAAAACCAGTAATCTTTGAGAAATAAAATATACATGTGCACTTACAAAGTGAACTTTGATAATCTTTATAGTGAATGAGGTAAACCATCTCAGCATTACAAATCACTCAGAGGATGAGCTGCTGTGGTGCATCCCAGACAGCCAGGGACTATTTGTTTTCATGTATTTAAAGGAACCTCAGCAGGCAGTTTCAAACAGAAATCTTGCTTTTTTTAAAAAACAAAACAAACAAAACCCCAAAACCAAAGAAAACAAACAAAACCCCTACCATGGTAAAAGGTCTGTATATTATCTCATCTCTTCTCTATTTTTCATATTCTGCTTTTCCTACAGCTTGCAAATGAGATAGTAAAATCCATTCTAAACCAGAAGTGATGTTGCTTGGAGGAAGTCAGACTAGATGTCATGAGAAGTCACACAGGTTATATGCTCACGCAAATTACCACAATTCCATGCACCTCAGTGTCCTGGAGGACCTGACCTGTTAGGTGGGGTAGGGGCAGAACCAAATATTTATAGCCATTAATAAATTAGAAGGTGCCCTAAGCAAAATGAAATGCAATGAAAAACACCTTTCCAGGCTGGAGCTGGGCTGGCTCCTCAGCACGAAGGGCT
>NW_008238447.1:1144329-1159418 GCF_000691975.1 Corvus brachyrhynchos | reverse complement strand
CAGGAAGGTCTTGTTTCCCAAAGGCATTTTCCCATCCTTGCTTCCCCCAGCAGGTGTTCAGAGACCCTCTCTCCAGCAAGAGAAGGGACAAGAGGAAGCAGGGAATTAACCCTTTGCTTAGAAGAGACTAGGCTTCTTCTCATACTTGGCAAATAACAATCAGAAGATACTACCTCAAAAAACTCACAAAAACCAAAAAACAAAACTGCATTGCTGTAGTTAGAGGGATCCGAGTTAATAGATAAGAACATCCTGCTGTTGAAAATAAGGTGAGCACTGTTAAAATGGTGGCAGTGGGGTCTTGGGTCCTGGTAGCAATGAAGGGGTTAAATAATTTCTGGCAGCCCATTGATCCTGTAAAACCATAAAGCAGTTCCAGTAGAAAGAGATGTGTAGAGGTAGAAAATATCGGTCCGAGTGCATGCTCTCTGTGGATAATAAAAATTACCCACTTTCTCACAGATGTCAAATCTGGCAGTTTTCCACTAAAAATTTGGACTGCTTATCAACTATCCAAATTATTTTAGTGTCTGTTGAAGAGTGTGTTTGGCAGGGTTTCCAGTAGGAAAATAGGAAGTCGATTTGAAAACATTAATACTATTTGAATACAACTGCTTAAGCTGATTGTTTCTTAGATGAACTCCAGTGGAAACACATTCTTCCCTGCAAGTCCCCAGAAAGTCTCCAGGTGGAGAAATTGGGGATGTGAAATTAGTGCTTAAGAGGGCAGGGAGAGGTTTGTGTCCAGGGGTTTTACCTTCCTCTTCCTCCTGTTTTACTCAATTACATAGATCCTGGTTAAGTAAGTGGGGATATAATAACTGGGCAAGTATTTGAGAGGAAGGAGAGCTAAGAAGGAGGGATATGGATATTGAAGAGAGCACATATGCAAATAACCTGTGTAGCTTTTAGGGTTGTGAATGAACTTCAGTGGTGTGGGAAAGGGAGGTGGTGTCACTGGAGCCTTAGTTACAATGTGTGTGCAATGGGCAGGTGCCATCAAAGCAGTAACTAAGGGACTGGATTAGATGCCCCAAAAATAGGAAAAAAGGACAGTAGAGAAAGCAGTCAGAGAGGTATGTTGTTATTTAAAATTGTGCATGTTTCACTAGTCTATTTCACTCCTAGAATAACACAGGATTTTTGGGGTTAAAACTTGACCTTGTAAGAGGATGGACAAGCACTCGTGTTTAACAAAGGGTTTCCTTCATCTTTCTCTGAAGTAGAGATGGCATAATAAATCAGAGGAGTGGCAATACTGCTGTTAGGCTACAACTGAGACACAGGAGAATGAATCCAAGAGAGGAAAGCATCAGAAGAATAAAGTGAAAATTTCCTGATTGTGAGTTTGGCTAGAAAAGAGCTTATAACTATAGATCATGGATATCATAAAAGACGTGAAAACTCAGTAACAGGACACTGATTCACTTCTGAAAGGAAGTGATGAAAGTCATGTTCTGGCAGGTACTTTCACTGGCTTTGACAGGCTATTTTAATGCCAGCAGAAGTAAGTTAGTATGTCTAACTGGGGATATAATCAGAGTAATGTTTTACTGAGTTTTCCACAGAACAAAAAAATAATAGGAAACAAATGCACTCCGATGTCCTGGTGTTCTAGACACCTTCTGTCAGATCTTGAAAATGTCTTGTCCTGGCTTGGGCCAGGAGAAGTGCTGGAATAGAGCTGTTGCACTAGTAAGACTTTTTTTAAAGTTGAATCAATTTCAAGCCAGTGCAGTGTTAATGGAGCTGCAGACAGAGTAGCACAGTTATTTCTCTTCTTAAATCCTGTAACTCTTTTGTGCCCTTACCAGACTTAAAAGTGCATCAGCAGAAAAGCTCAGTCCTGCCTCCCTATTTACTGCTGCTGTTCCTACACTGCCGGGGAGATTGGCTTGTTGCTGTGAGAGAGGGAGTTGCTGCTCCAGAGAGCTCATGCACTGCAGAGGTCAGAGTGAAGTCTCTGATCTGTCAGTGCACTAAAACAGCCCTCATAAAAATTCTCCGGCTTTACCACATCTCATCTTTTGTTCTGGTGCTTGCTTGGAGAATAATTGTCAATCCTTATCTGAAGGATAACAATGAAAATTGGGTGGTTTTCTGATTTGGTGGAATTGTTGATATAGTGAAATTGTTAGAAATATATTACTTGGATTTTGGGGAGGAAGTCAGCATTTTATCTTTCAGAGGACTGTCAGATCTCTTCCAATAGGTGATCTCTGTGGTGTTCCCATTTGCCTCAGGTCGATTGAGATTCCCAGAGGTTTTGTCCGACTGTTGTTTCCTGGGCAGCATTGCACACTGTGGGAGAACAGGTCTGGCATTTACTCTGGGAGGGAGAACACAGCAGGGTCCTTGCCCCTGGAGTGGGGCAGAGGGTAAGTCATGGAGAATAGTAAATACACTTGAGCTATTATTCTGGAGCAGTCAAGAGGGGGAAGGAAAAAAAAGAAAGAGAGAGAGAGAGGGGTCTTTGAAATACTTGGTTTTGTTTGTTTGAAGGGAAAAGTGTTTCTGTCAGGTCAGGATTAGTTAATATCTTTTATTCATACTTCACCATTGAGTCAGGAAATGTGTTCCCAGATACTTAAACAGCCTACTGGAAGTGCTGAATTCATCTGTGGAGTATCTGAGAGATTTTCTTGTGTATCTGTGTTAGAGCATTGTCTATCTTCAGCCATTTTATTGGCACAGGATGATTGTAAGATCCCTACGTGCCCAATTCTGGCAAGTGTTTACTTTTTACTGTGTTGCCCCTGGTAGGGAATGCCACCAGCTAAATGGTCAGTGCCATCTGAGGACTTTTTCCTCTTCTTTTCAGGGCATAACACAAAGAGAATAGGTGAGATAATTTAATACATGGATGTGAGGAATGTCAACATGCTGAAGCACTACCTTACGAGTTTTGATTCTTTACTAAGACTAAGACAAATTTAGGTCAAACCCAAAGCAAAGCTATATCTGATCACCCAACCATCAAACAGGAAAATATTTATTTTTATTATTAAGGTGGACATCTGACAAAATTGCTTTTGGGTCTCCTAATCTGTGTCTGTGGTATCAAAATTTCAGCAAATCTCAGGTTTTCCTTAGGTAATGAAGCTTGTTTTGTGTATAAATTCACTCTTTGCAATGTATTCTGTGTTTGGCTGTCACGAAAGGATGGGCAAGTAAATTCGAGTTAAAAAGTCTCTGTACTCCTTCCTAATCTTTAGTGTCAAAATGGGATGTCAAGAGGCCTTTTTGTCTGGGTGATTTATGTGGATCTGCCCATGTGATTGGATTCATCACTTAAAGGCCTGTGTTACTTTTTTGGAGGTTTTGGTGGTTGGCTTGGAAGTTTTTTTTTTCTTGGGAGAAGGCTTTCAATATTTCCACTGTCTTCTAAGTTTTCCCCAGCTGGCAACAGAAAAGGAACTCTCTAGGAAAGAGAGTCAAATCCTGACACTGTGGTGGAGTCTAGGTCTAAATTCAGTCTTTGTGGCTTCACCCTCGTCTACTCCAAAGATTATAAGGGAAGGGCCTTTTGTCATTCCTATCATGTAAAAAGAGGACATTGTAGGAGTTCCACAAGGCTCCATTTTTGTAATATTTCAACCCAGTTACAGGAACTGGTTTTGATAATTTACTTAAAATTATAATAAGGCCTTGATTATTATTCTATTATTATTTCCTCAGTGATTGAACAGAACCAAGTGAGATGTTTTATGCACACCTCCAACTGTCCAGTGCTCAAACTTAGTCTTTTAACTTTTGGGCCTACTTTTACATGTAAAACAAGATGATTTGATGACAGAGGCTTCCCCAAAGCCATAGCCACTTCCTGTTCTCTGGACAACCATATTTCTTCTGGCATCATGGGCATAAATGTTCTTGATCTTCACAAACATATAGCTGGTGGGCATTATAACAGGTCTCAGCTTGCTGGGAGAAGTCTGTAAAACTGAGAATGTTTTCCAGTGTGGATAATAAAATACTTTCCTGAGTATTTTGGACCAAACCACTACAATATGGTTTTAACACATATTCAGCATTGCAGTTCCTCTTAACCTGCTTTTGAGATATTTTTGGAAATGAAAAGTTGAAAGAGCACAACTGATTTGGGTCCTAGTTCTGCAGGTTCTAAGTGCTCAAAGCTGGTCAGGACCTGCAACTGTTCACAGAGTTAAAGTATGTGGAAGTCTATTACTTGAGGTAGTTTTGCTGATAGAGCTTGGATTAATCTCTTTAGGAGTAGTAATAGAAATGTCATGAAATCTCCCCTTTTGATCTCACTCTGTGAGCTTTTGTGGCTCAGCAGGAGTTCCAGTTGTCAGGATTTTCAGATTGTTTCATTTTTGTTTGTTTTAAAATGGGTTGGTGTACCTTTTTTTGTTTTTTTTTAATTAGCTCCCAGGCCTACAAAGACAATACGTCATTTTCTGATAGTCCTCCTCTCACTCCCCATTCTGTGTCCAGCTTTAGCTGAAAGTGATAACAACACATGGAGTTCTGTGAAACTAAGCCTTTCTGTCTTGTTAAATCTTCCAGCAGTTGATTTTTCTGTGTTTGGATAGACTGTAGTCTCAGCTCGAGTGTTTGTCTTGGTGGCTGTCTGGTATTTTAGCAGGAATTTCTACTTGCTTTTGTCACTTCAGCATTATTCCCTGTCCCTGGAAGTGTTCAAGGCCAGGCTGGATGGTGCTCTGAGTTACATGGTAAGGTTTCTCTGCCCATGATAGGAAGGCTGTAATTAGATGATCTTTATAAGGTCCCTTCCAACACAAACAATTATATAATTCAGAATCCATCTGTAAGTCTGTTTTTTCCAGGTTTTTCCTACTTTTTGTAGGTGGAGGACTTTAAAAACTTCTTCCATGCAGGTGAGGCCTGCCCTGTTATTCATCAGGAGTGACTTTGGCCACCTTTACATTTGCAGCTTGCAGTTTTGAAAAGCTCACATCTCCAACCATCCTACATTTGAAAATTAATTAGCAATTGTACTGTTCATGAATCAATCAATTTCATACATCCTTAACACAGGAAAGGGGCTTTGCAGGAGTAAAAGGAATTTTATTTACGATAAGAGATTTGTGGTTGCTGAGTCCAAAGACCAGCACTCACAGGAGTGCACTGATTGTTTGTCATAAATGGAAAATGTAAATGAATATTCCTTTATGATTTTTCCTTTTTTTAGAGGGTAATATTTAAATAAACTTCTACAAACCTACTGGAAAAGGAGCTTTATCCCTTTACCTCTTTCTTAGGCAGAGTGGCCCCTACTAGCTTTTGAACAAGATTTGTCCAAGAAAACTTAGCAACTTAGCAAAAGAAAATAAATAAAGCAGCACATTTTCAATCAACTGCATTCTGAAAGAAAACATTTTTTTAACCAAACCACCCACATATATGTTAACATACAGAATTAGTCCTAACCTGCCAAAAGAAGAAAATGCACAACACCTTTCAAAGATGCAAATTGACAATTAACAAAACAATAGAGTTCTAGCCTTCCATTGCTGAGGTGCAAATTGATAATCAGATTGCAAGGAAAAACTGGTGGCTTCTATTTAAGATTTGAGAGGAGGCTTCCTATGGAAGGAGGGGAGGGAAAGGGACGAAGTGATGCAACCAGTTTTACAGCAGGAAAAACCCACATAAGGAGCACAGGGATACACCAGGCTCATACCTGCTGCATGGCTTGCATGTTGTTAACTGTGACAACAGGAATGAGAAGAGAGTGGTAAAATTTGGTTATGTTGTGGAATTACAGATATTTTTCTCATATATATCCAATGCCCTACAGTGATGTTGATGGGAGAAAATGCAAACCCTGTGTAATATATATATATTCTTTTTCACTTACCTTTGGCAGTCTTCACTTTGCGCATTAAATTCCATCTCTTGTATTTTTCCTAATGTTTCATACACCCATGAGCAGCTGCAGGTAACTGCCAGTTTATTTTATCCCAACTTGTCTCAGATATATTTTATCCTTTCCAAATATGAAATTTTACATAATGATTTCTACTTGAGTTTAAGAGCAAATAAATAATGAGAACTGCCATCGGCTTTTCTAATAGGAAATTTTAGTGCTCAGTGCTTGGGCAAAACAGGTTGTTGTACTGCAGGAAATTGTCATGTTGCAAATTAGAAAGGATGTGAGGAACTGGAGATTTGTTTGGACAGTTGTAATTTGGATGCAAATTTTGAAGAAACGGTCATAAACTTTGTTTCGTGTTTTCCCACCATCCAAGTTGTGTTTGTTCTGTGCTTTTGGCCATCTCCAATAAAATTGGTGCCCTAGGTCATATCCTGTTGTGGCCTGTAATATTTCTGCTACTGTGAAAGTTGGTGGGTTTTAATGGGATTTTTGCTTAGTTTAATTTTAATTTACCAGTGACTGGTTCCCAATACTGTTTAATTTTTTAACATCTGCTCTGTCCTGAAAGATCTGTATCATAGCATGTGTACGTCCATTTTAATTTTGTTCTGAATTCTTTTCTCTTGAAGTATTGTTACTATGGAATCTGCATTTCAAAAGTAGAAGAGTAATTTAAGGATAAGACCTTTTTAATAATCTGAATAATTTGTGGCATTTGACAAATATATAGATATATAGTCTGGAATTTTTAAGACTGGTTGAAGTATTCAAGACTTGGTTAATTTGAAACCAAGCTGTATGATTAAATGTCCTGGGTATCATGGAAAGTTTCAGCCTTAATTATACAGTTTTAATGAATTTGTTGCTCTTGAAAATGTTGAGTTGACAGCTGCTTAGGATGAAGTCCTGGCTGGTTGCAGCACATGATAGGTAGGGGATTGCAGAGCTCTGAGCATGCTGCGCATTGCTCGGCTCCCTCTCAAAACGAAGTTGAAGATCACTCAGTAAACGACCAGCTGAGCCCTCCCTTTCCATCAACAGAGCAGCAGCATTTTATTTTGTGGACAGCTGGCTGGTAGAGAATACTTGACATCTTCCTCTGATTTGTGGTCACCATGTGTCAGTGTATGTCAGTCCACCAGGATGGTTGTCACGGCCCTCATCATGTGAGGAGGAGTGGAGGAATTTTGGATGCTGATACCGGCAGTGACAGTACTCTTGAGCCTGTATTCAGGAAACAGATTAATTCCTCTTCCAGGTGCCAAGATTTAGCACCTTTTATGTATTTTGATTAGCACTGAATAGGAAATTTTTATCCTTAGTGGTGTAATGGCTTGTTGCATTTAGATACCACTTATTACGAACTAGATTCTGACACTGAATATTATCTGACTTCTCTGAAAGCCAACCCCTCTTGAGTGAATGTGATGCTTGACAAGTAAATAATAGAGTATGGTGCCCTATGAATGTGTTTTAACCTGCTCCACTTAAGTTTTCTTAGCCTTGATGCATGTATTTAAAGAGTCTAGTATGCAAGGCATGGAAGGATGGAAAAGTTTGTTTATGCATTCAGTAATTTCTTCTTGGGCAAGATTCATGTTGATGTCATTCTACACAGCATTTTATTATCCTGCCTCTGGTACAAAGGGGTATGTAATCTGAAGGTTGGGGGTGGACTTATTTTTTCAAATAAAAGCCACTAAGGCCAGCACTTTTGTCCCTTTTCATGTCTTCTGAAGTCTGTGTGATTTCTAACCCTTTATTTCTTTTTTCCAGGCTATTCATGTTTGCTGTCGGGCAGGGCAAATCAATCTTTTCTAAGTACTCTTTAATCATAAATCCAGATGTATTAAGCTTGCTATTACCTACCCAGTGGTAGTCAGAAAAAGGCAGGGGGGAATGTCTAGTCAGTATGGCTGAACTGTGATTGTGATCACAGGGCTGCTTCCTCTGTGCACCTTCACTCGTGGACTGCAGTGATGCTTTTGGTCTTGTTGGTGAGCTGCCTTTTTAAAAATTTTGGGTTTATTTTTATTTAATAGAGGCTTAGTTAGTATTCTGTCTAATTATTTTGTTTTGTGTGCACTGAATGTTCTTTCCCCTTAGCTTACATTTCCCCTCTGGTTTTCAATAAATCTTGCCGGACCTTGATTTCTGTAAAATCAGCATTTTATTTTTTTCCCTCCTGAGCAGCTATTGCCATCAGCTGTTATGAAATAATGGCTTTAGATGTGTCCCTATAATACTCTGACCCCTCTGTCTGATTTATCATTAATTTCCAGAGATTTATTCCAGGCTTGAACTAATACCTTCCCCCAGGGTCTTGAGTTAAAAACTACACTGAAACCCACTTCCTTTTGCTTCTGTACCTGGAATATTAATTGTATTGCCACCAGCATCCCTGGCATAAGGAGACATCCCACCACAGTTAACCACATCTGTGTTTTCCACTGGCTTCTGTAAGAACATTCAAGCTTCTTACACTTATTTCTGAGCTTGTGTTTTATCTTGCTACTGTTTTCCACTCCAATACCCACACTCTTACTTATTGGAAAACTAAGGTTTATCTCCCTGAAGTTCTTGCCATTTGCTTCTTTCTATTTCTGCTTTGTGCCATTAAAAGCAGAAAAGGTACAACCATTTGCAGTGGAACTTGGGCTCTGCCTAACAGTATTGGAATATTTGTAAGTTATGGTTTTACTAGGCTTGGAAGACTTTCTATGCATTAATTAAATCAATTAAAAATATTGAAAGAGGGTAATCGTACGAGTACTGCAGCACAGTCAGCAGAAAGTACTGAAGTATTTTAAGTTTTCTTAATTTTAATGTATTGGTCTTTAAGTGGGATGTGTTTGGAACAGGTTGAAGGCACGGTCCCTGGCAAGCCAGTGAAAAATCTCTACTTGGCTGTGCTGAGCACAGGACACATAGATATTGTGTGTTCACTGCAGGATCATTGGAACTGGATGTGAAGGAAAGTTGAGACTTGTTACCCATCACAGCTATGTCTTCTAAGTCACCTTCTCTAGGCACTGTGAAAGCCATGTTGTCTTTTAAACTTAAAATCAGAAATTTTAACTGTTGGAACCCAGAAAAGAAGAAAGTAATATTCAACTAGTCCTTTGGAAATAATTCCCATGCCAGGGTGCATTTATTCAGTCCTGTTTGTTTTTAAAATTACAGTCAGCTCTTCCTAAAAAAAGGACTGGACAGGCTGCTGTGTAGGAACCCGTTCCTTTGTAGCTAAGGCTCATTAATGCCCCATATCATTTTCCTGTTCCTTCAGTGCAGCCTGACAAGCAGTTAAAAATCGTTGCTTAGGACACGTTTGCAAACCTGGTGTACCCATAGATCTCCCTGCCAAGACAATAGGAGCTGTCAGTCATTGCTACCTGTGAAAATTAACACCCCAGAAAAGTAAATCCACTCTGGCCTGTTTTGAATTTTAGCTCTTTTGATATTAAAAAAAGAAAAAGTGGTATTTTGACAATCTGGAAGTCTTAATACTTATTTGCTTGATTTGACATTGTTTTGTATAGCTACTGAAATGGTTTAGCAGCCTTTGATCATATAAATAGTGTGAACATCTATGTATATGAAGCAAGAATAACGAAAAGCATGCTCTGTGTTGCTTATTGTCTGCAAACCTGTTTTAACCTCTTGAGGACCCACAGACACATTAGTTGGTGGAGCTAATACTGTAACAACAGTACAGACATACAAACATTTGGAAAGTAAAACATCACGTCCTTACTCCTCACAATGTTTATTGAATTGAAGACTTCAAACACTGGGGCTGTAGGTAGGGTACAGCTTGGTCCCATGCCAGGAGGACACGCTACTTCTCATGCCTGGAGTGAAATTGCCCAAGAGCAAAGCATGTCTTGAAAGTTTTGTTTCTTGCAGGAATTTATGCATAAAGACTCCATTTGTAAGGCAGAAGCATCTAAAAATAGTATGTTGTAGTATGGTTAACAAATGATACTGAGAGCAGAGGAAAAGCTGTAGTGCCACATTTTCAGGTTCATTTGCTAGATTGGGGGCATATGTGGGGGTAAGACATTGCTAGTCATCCCTTCGTACTCATGCCTGGTACCTTTGGTTGTTTATGTCTGAAGTTTCAAATACCTGGAGAGATTTCCATAATATAAGGCCAGATTTTTTTTTTTTTTTTTAACATGCCTAGCCAAAAACTTCCAAGATTTGATTTATAAACATTAGGATTAAAGCAAAAATCTCATATCTTTGTTTTACTTCAGGCCTTAAGTCAGCAGTGCTACTGCCAGCTTTACCAAGAAGCAGGACGGATAGAGACCTAATAAAAATGCAATGAAAGCGGAATTCTCGTGCATTCACAGATGTGTAGGAGATGAAGCTTTAAGAGAAGTGCACATGCAATGGCTTATGCTTAGGAACATCAACATCAGTTTTGTGGTGTATACAGCATTACCAACCCACTGGTGTGTGATAAAGCTGCCACAGTGATGGCAGCCACTTAGCCAAATACTGTCAGCTCTTAAGTATCACTAAGAGGCTCTTTGTCCATACTTGGGCTCATTTGTCCTGTGTGACTCAGCTCCATGTTGTGGAGCGTCTTTTGGCTACAGGGCAGATCGACCTGCTTTGGTGTTTGTGTGACTTTTTGGGGCTTTATTTTGTTTGGGATTTTTTTAAAAACATGTTTAGCAGTTTTTATGCCACTTAGCACCACATCCTTCTGCCTTCGGTGGCTTGTGGCTGATGATACCTAGCAAGTAATGGTGGAGCAGTACAAACAGTATTTCTACTATAAGAAAACATCCCAAGATCCTCTATCACTACAAATCTTTCAGATAAAAGGTTCATTCAATGTTTTGGAGAGCCAGATAGCTGTTTTTTCTCGTCATCTTCTCTGTGTTAACTGTATTAACTGCTTCCCATTTGATCTGAGCTCATGGGAGCACCTGTGGTATCAGCGTGCCCAAGGTCTTTCCTTCCTATCATGGCTGCTGCTTCCTCTCCTGGAAGCCTCACCCATTGCATTTCTGCTTTGAAATGGTTGTCTCCTGGGCAGACAAAGGAGTGCAGTGCTGCCAGCTGGCTTGCCGCCCCTCCTGCCCATCCGTTGCAGACACCTTTCAAAGTGTGGGGAGAGGTGTAGGTGGCGTGATGCTGGGCTGGGGCACCTCCAAGGCTGCATGCCTGAAGGAAGGATCAGGCTGCTTCGGCCAGAATGGCTCAGGACAGGCTGCTGGGAACAGTATTTCAGACCCCACAGATGCACTGACATAATTTCAGCGTTGTTTGGGACCACATTTATGATCAGAGTCTTACTGCAGGGTCTGCACTGCAAAGAATGGGATTTACAGATAACTTCAGGGAGGAGGAGTCTACTGGAAAGCTGCAGTTTCTGCCTATTTTGGTTAACTGATTCAGCCTTTCGAGGTCATTTAGGGTGGATTGATATGTTCTCATTCTCCGTATGTGCGGCAGTGCAAGGATCCTGCAGATTGCAATAAACGGGGAAAGGGAAGGAGCAGATTGTCCTACCGGAAAGTAAAAGACTCTTTCAGGATTGTGTAGGTTGTGTAATTTGAAGATCAACATTGCTTATGGTGAACAGATGGAGAGGATGATTAGAAGCTACAAGTGCCCTCCTGTGCTATAGGCCCAATGTCAGATAAACCACCTCTACAGAAAATTATCACTTTCTGAAATTCTAGGACAACTGTAGGTTGTATTCTATGAAATTGAGAGAGAAAACTGGTGTGAGGAGGAGGAAAGGATCTAGACTGTTAACTGTGTGAGACTGCAAACTGCCTCTCAGGAAGCTCAGATTCAAGGTGATTTTAGTGTCTGTGAGTGCTCAACATTGCTTTTATGAAACTGTGCAAGAGGAAATTCCCGTTATTTCAGTCCTGGAGCTCACTGTGGCTATCATTAGTACAAACCAGGGTGATTTTTCCTTCAGTGAGGGCATGCTCACCTGCCTCATGAGGTCTAACAGTGCAGTATTTGTACACCAGAGAACACATGCTAAAACCTGAACAAGCAGTGCATTTTGCCACATGTGGCTGTAGGAAAAGCTTGTCTGAGAACTCCTGGTTGAGAGCTGTCGACCCATGTGTGTGTGTATTGCAGCAGTGTGTTAGCATTTAAGGCTGATTGTGTGAGGTTTTTGGGTTTGTTTTAAAAGGTGTTTTAAGGTATTAGTGAGTAACAAAGACGTAGAACAATGGACAGTGATTGGGAAATAAATGCTGCTCGTGGACTAAGTTGGGACATCTTCTGGCTGGGAGTGAAGCATCTTCCTTGGGGCTTAGCTGGTGAAACTACCTGTGTGTTACAAGGATCCCAGTTAGAATCAATACTCCAAGGGCTGGGAGGGCATACAGTGGCAGGCTGGAAAACCCAGGAACTGGGTAAGTAAGTACTGGTGTCTGGACAGAGCTTGGCAGACAAAACAGGCAGTGCTGGGGCAAGAAAGCACAGCAAAATGCCTTAATGGAGCTCTTTCTGTGAGTTGTTTAAGGGCTGGAATGAAAGTTCTGCTCAGTAAGTAGAAAAAATACTGAAATTGTAAGAGGGGAGAAAAAGTGCTTTTTTCCAAGGATAAACCAAACTGAACTAGCGCATGTAAAAAAGGATTTGGTTGTTCTTGTGGTTAAATCAATGGCAGTGAGCAATGACAGTGAATTAGGAGGAAAGATGGTCCGTGGCGAGGATATGGCTTTGTATCATCCTGCTTTTGCAATGTGTGTGTGTTCATATGTGTGTAAATGTATCTCCCAAAATCAGAACATGCAGCAGTGGGGAAGGTGTTCCCGACATGTGTATATAATGTATGGTATTACATACAGAAACTGTTGGATAAATGAATGCTAAGATTGTGAAGTCAGGCACTCAAAGCATAGGAAATGCCCGAATTAGATTTGCCTGCACAACCTTAATTCAGCCCCTTTGTGCATATGCATTATGATACAGTCTTTAATTACATGATCACATATCAGACCACTGAAATGACAGTGCTGACAGAATGAGAAGATATTCCATATTTTTTTAAATCCTTTTTGTATGTCCCTGTGGCAGGCATATTCTGTACACATTCAAACCCCAGCTCAAAAACAGCAATTCTATAATATTACCAAATATAAATAATAACCAATACATGTGAAAATTAATAACTTCCTATGGACTCCTCTGTGATGCTTATCGCTGTGTTATCTGCATGTTGTAAAGATGTTAATTGATTCTCACTACATCCATCTTGGTGGGATTCTGTTTTACAGATGAGAGGAAGTTTTTGAAGGGGAAGAAAACATGCCAGTTCAGTCAAATTCTACCTATATAGCTACAGTCATCCTGAATCCTGGCAGCAGTCCAGTTCATTGAAGCCTGCTTCATCCTGAATATTTATCTGCCTTAGGGAGTTTCTGGACCACGTGAAAGTGTCTGAACTCTCCTATCCAGAGGTGTGCCCTTGCCACCTGTTTTAGCAGAACCCTGGGGAAAAAAGTATTTCCTACCCTACTTCCAAAGTGATGCTACTGTGCACCAAGAAGGCCAGAGCCATGTGACAATCCAGGCTCCAAACTGGCCTGGTGGTAGGCTTGTAGAAGGATTGGGCTTTCAGTGGAGTGTTTGATCCTAGGTAGATACAGGCCCTTCTGTTACTTCTCCATGATGATAACTGAAGAGGAGGTATCTTGCTAAGGCCTCTGTTCAGTCAGTAGAGAGAAGGAAATGCAGAGTTTACTTGGAATTAAATTCTCTGTGCAAGTCTCCAGAGGTACCCCTCTGCCTCCATTTGATGTGTACGGAAGGCAACTCCTGTGATAGGCTTCTAAATGAATCTGGGTCAGATCTGACTTTTCAAAATTTTTTTTTCACTTTATTGTAGCTATTTGTATCTTTAAAACAAAGCATCAGTTGACTGCAAAATACAGCATCCCCAAGTATATGTTCAGGTACACCAGGTCAGAAAGTGGGACATGTACGACAGAGGGCTTCCTGCAAAGATTTTGGATTCCTGCAAAACTGTCCTCCTTTTGGCTTGCAAATCTCTGCTGCCTTCAATTCTTGTGTTCCAGTACCTAAAACAAAGGAGTTCATGGTTCAGCCAAGAACTTTGTAAGTATGCAACTCATGTTCATTTCCAGAGCTGACTCTTCTGGGGTGATATTCTCCTAGAAAAAAATTGGAATTTGATCATATAATTAGAGAGCATTGCAATGTGTATGCGCAAAGACTGAATCTTAGCTTGGGCTTCCAGTGGCTAAATAAGAAATTATTGTGAAATGTTAAAGTACAGTATATTGCTGAATGCTCACTTTGGTTCAATATTTTTAACCAGAGAATTTTTATAGTATTAAACTGAAAATGTTGTAGAGGTCTACCACCCTTTCCCTCTCACTTAGGTCATCAGAGGGCTGTTACTTACAGATACTTAGAAGAGAGTCCTGCTGGTTTCTGCCAGTTGTGTACAGAAGCAGATGGGTTGAGTCGGTCAGAAGTCCAGCAGTTATTCCCAGTTATGAGGGTAGTGGCCTCCAGCAGTCTTGGTGTATTCTAAATTATTTTTTGTCTTTCTCATCTTCACCCATACTTGTTTCTCCTCAGCTCCTGCCAGCCCATTACTCCATTTTTTTAATCCATGCTGCTTTTCTGTGCTTTAGGTCTTTACATGGAGTTAAGTTGCTTCATCTGCCTTTACAATTTGGCAGCAAACAGAAGGGCGTGATGTTTCACTGCCTTAGTAGCGCTTCTCAGTGTAAAACCTGGGAGCACTCCGATGACTCAGAAGAGCTGCTGGAAGAGGCTTGTGAAGCAGGTTGGCACAATGAGGGAGGCACACGGACCTGCACAGGGGTAGCATACCCAACATACCAGGCCATTCAGTCTGTTACACTGATTTTCAGCAGGTCTTTTCTGCATGTGTGTAAATTGAGTGCTCCCTATTCCTCGGTCTTGGACAACATTCCAATGGGTGGTTGCAAAGGGCAAGTGGTAAGAGTTGCTTTCCTCCATGCACTTTTCAAGGTCATCCAAGAATGATTTAAGCTGTGTCAGTGAGAGTGATTTAAGAAAAAATGTGTGGCTCAGGTCACGAATGACAATGTATGAAGCGAAGCAGTTCATTTTTTCAGTTTTTATACTCACTGTTTTTGTGTATTGGCTGCTGCATTTATTTTCCTATAAATACTATATATATTAGGCCAACCACAACAAAGAGTATGGCACTTCCAAT
>NW_008238447.1:1143317-1144301 GCF_000691975.1 Corvus brachyrhynchos | reverse complement strand
GATATTTAGAAAGAAAAGCAAACAACAGGGGCTTCACAACACAGGTTGGTGAGAGTTCAGTCCTTTGAAAACCACTACTCCAGAGATTTAGTGAATTACTCAAAATTTAGCTTTGCCTTTATTGTGCTGATTTGTTGCATGTACCACAGTTGCTAAAGTAAGAAATACTGCTTTGCATTCAAGGAAACAGATTTTCATGCTTGCATCAGAAAAAAAAAAACCTGTCATAGCTGAAATAAGTAACATTATCAGCAATATAAATTTTCAAAAGTAATCTGTATTCTATAATTCAAGTTTGGGGTATGTAAGGTGCAGCCATATTTGGAAGTTCTGGTCTGCCTGTTGTATTGGTGATTATGTACTGCGGGGAGGGATGAGGATTTGCTGCTTTGCCAGTTTAATAGAGGCAAGGTAACTAATTTGATTCGGGATACTCTCATCATGAGTTGCTTGAAGGTGTTCAAATTTGCTTATGAAATAGTCCCTTCTGAGCTAAGGAGATGGAAATGAGACACTAAAAAGCTTTCTTGAAATGCTTCCATGTTTCTCAGCTCAGAACATCCCATTTGATATTAATATTAGGTACTGAGGCAAAGTCATCAGGTAGAAAAGGGAGGAAATGTAGAAATAGTCATTTTCTTGTGTGTTTCCTCAGGATGCTATTTTGAGGCTTTAAAAAAATAAAATTCCTGCTTTGCTGCTGAGGCTGCTGTAAAGCGGGGAAGTGGCAGATGTAATTGAAGTCCCAGGGCCCTGCCCTAGAAGAGGTCCAATCCTGGCAGCATACATATTGCTTATATGAAAGCGAACAGATGGATACATTTGGTCAATTCTGCTGGGTTCATATGGAAACCTTCAGAATTTTTTCTTACTATTTTGAGTAGAATACTTAAATCTGTTATCTGCTGAGAGGCTGTGGTTGCCTGGGATGGGTGCTTTGGTAGCTTTGAGCAGGGAGTGTTGCCTTGCTGTCTATGTCTTCCG
>NW_008238447.1:1082847-1143306 GCF_000691975.1 Corvus brachyrhynchos | reverse complement strand
CCGTACTCCTTCCCCCCACCCCTTCCTACAGGACCAATTCAGCTACTGGAGGAGTGAGCTGGATTTTTTTCAACTTCAGTGGCATGAGAACTGTCAGCTGAGTCTTAATCATGGAGTTATTACCGGTAGTGAGTGTGAAGGAAAGAGAAGAAATCCAGCTTGCTTTTCAGACGATAAGATTGATTGCAGAAGCACATTTTGATTATTCTTGGGGTGGAGAGAGAAGAGGAAGGAGGAGATTTGGAGAACAAAAACATCACATTTTCTTTAATTAAAAAACCCACTAATTTTCTGATACTAATCCGTGCTAAATTCTTGCTGACAGCTTTTGATGTTTCCCAATTCAAAACAACTGAAAGCAATGAACTGAAGGGAGAAGAATGAAGAATCAAAGAATCAAAGAGGGGTGTAGCTGCATTAGTAGGACACATCTTGAAGTGCTAATACTTAAGTCTGGGAGGGGGGAGGAGGTAGGATTAATCTGTAATGCTTGAAATTAGTTGCTTTTGAGTATCCTCAGGTGTGTGTGAGTGTGTGTGTGCATGTGTGCAGTCATGTAATGATCTAATAACATGGCATCAAGGAAAGAATTGGTACCTGGCTAAATTCTAAAAGCCTATCACACAGATGTGTCAGCATCTGTATTGTCATCTAGTTATCTTTTGTCCAAGTGTATAACCATATAAAAATATACACAATAAGTATTTAGAGATTATCTATGACAACTCTGTGCATTATTAAAGTTCTTAAAGAAACTCACTCTTGCCAGAAAGCTTTAACTTTAATGATTTCCAGGAAAGCTGTAAACAAAGCAAAAAAAATGCAATCTCTGATATTAAAAGCATGTTTTTATGAAGATTCTAGTTGTGAGTGCTCATTTCTGTCTTTTTTTTAAAGAAAAAAACCTCTTTTAACCACTAGTGAGAGTAGCTTTTGTTGAAAATGGGGCTAGAAAAGAAGAGTAGAAGCTGAACTCATTGGGAGAGAGAACTAGAGAGCTTGAATTTGACAAAAATAGTTTCTTCTCTATTCCTCTCTCACTCTCTTGAGATGCATCCTTCTCACAAAAACAACTCCACCCACTGTTGTAGAAAATGGCCATCTCTTGGTATGTTCTGTGGAGGTCTTGTTTTGATAGTGCTAGTGCTAGTTTTGGGGATTAACATGAATAACCCTATCAAATTTTGTTAAGACATGGTACCAATACAGAAGGACCCGTGCATACTATTTAAAATACCCTTGTTAACAGAGATTTAACAGTCATTTCATTCTGCACTGTTCATCACATTCACACATGTGGGATGGGCATTAACAGATTGAGCTACATCTTTTCATTTCAATTCTGCAGCAGTCTCTCTTTGTAGGAATATTTTATGTAGTAATAATTTTCTTCCTATTACAGACTTTCTAACTATGTTAATGGCAGTAGACTGGCCACAGAGACATTCGTGAGAACTACCTTTGCAGTGACATTTAAACAATTTATTTGATCTTGCTTTAGCATACCTGCTCATGCCTTTTTTCACTCTGTTGATGACCTTAGGAGAACTTTGTGTATAACCATGGGTCTTTCAATCACATTCAGCTTAACAAAATGGTATGCAAATTTCTGCAAGATGTTATTTCTGAAGTCTTTGGGATTTGCAATGAGATGCCCCTTGACAGCATGGGCACGTTTAAGGAGCAGCTCCAAGGCCAGTTGCAGAAGGCAGAGCGTCTTAACTGAGGATGCTCTCTTTAATGGGTATGCACTTGTTGGATGAGCCTTGACTTACCCAAAGCAGAAGGTGCTATTATCAATATATTTTTTCTTTTTTTTTTTTTGGTGCATGATAAGGGAAAAGCAGAGCCAAGAAAGGTTGATGGCAAGGGGGCAAGAGGTCATTTCTATATATCTCACATATGTACTATGTTGAATTGATCATCTTATCACCATTTAGAGAAATTGCAAGTTGTGGATTTGTGGCTGAAATGTGTTACTGGTGTGGGAGTGCTCTTGGCTAAAAGCCTAAATTGAGGACTTTCTCTTTGTGAGGGCATATCTTGTTCTGTGCTTGATGCAGCTTCTCCTATACTGGACCATGTGTAAGAGTTCTCTTAGGAAGAGAATAGTTAAAAAAAATTACCACTGCCACTATAGCCTTTAACACTTTTATCAGGTTCTATCAGGATCAAAAGTCCTACTGTAAAGTGGTGTTACAAAATCATCCAAGCCAAAATCAGGGAAAGTGAAAGGCAAGAAATGAACTGAATTAACCGGCAAAAAAATTATATTTATCAGCTTGTTGATTTTTAGTATAATTCATGGAAATGAATTCTGTGAAATTGTCATTCCATGACAGCTGATTGGGTGGGAAAAACGTAGGATTGCTGCTGAATGCTTACATTGACAGGAACATTCCCATTCGCTAAAAATATAACCCTTGGACAGTAACATCATACAAATTTGTGTACGTGGGTTACCTGCTGTATGATGTCCCCTATACAGGAAACACTTGAAGCACGTGATTAGTCTCTTCAATTTCTGTTGAACTAAATTATATTTTAGGTTTGATTTGTTGAGGGTTTTTTGGTGGTTTTTTTTGTTTGTTTGCTTGTTTTTTGTTTTTTTAAGACCAGAAGGTAAGCCTACATGTTTTAAGTTTGACTTCTTCATAAACATTTGTAGATTGAGGTGCAGTTTACACTGCTGGCTATCCCTCATGCCTTTCCATTTCCCAATCCTAGTCATGAAAATAAAGTTTCTGCCCCAGAAGTTGTGTGGAAAGAAAGCAGGTTTCTGGCTGGGTCATTGAGGCAGCCTTAGCATATGTTTGTGCACAATGTGTTGTTCCTGCATTACTGAGCTGGGTTCTTTGCCCACGTGTAGTAGCCTGCCTACGAACAGTAATAATCACTGTATGTGTCACACTCTGTCCTCTGCAGCACTAAAGCTCCTCTGTTGAAGAGGAAAATTCAAAGCAGTCATCAGTTCTCCTAAAACTGTCAGTTTTCTATGGTCATACCAATTTAGTGTCTGGGTCTGATTTTTCCCCTTGTCCTGCACCTTATATACAACTTTGACTTGCTGTCAGAATTGAGTAGTCCAAGGATAAGACAAGGGAAAATCAAGCTTTCTGTCCCTGGGGTAAAGGAAATTACACGTAGTTCAACTTCTCAAGTGACAACATTTATTAGGCAGTTCCTACAGACATCTGTATGTAGCCACAGATAACTTGGTATTTTCTGGGCACTTCCCTAGTAATAAAATCCCGAATCACTATTTACAGAAGATGTTGACGCTTTTTTCAGTGATTCCTTCAAATGTAGCATTTGTTTAAAAATCTTTAATGGAAATGTGCAGCCAAAAAAGCTAAGCCATGGATCCACTGTGAATTTCTGCAGACATCCTTCTTTTGCCTCCTTTGGATGCCAGTGTGGGTCCAGCTTAAAACATACTCAACCCATTTTAGGTGCTTCCATTTCGATTCCACTGTTGCAGCACAAAGAGTACCTCAGCCATGTGTCTATCAGAAAGAAATAAAACAGAGTTGTAGATAGAGTGTGGGGAGAAAAGAGAGAGTCCTTTCCATTTATTTATGTATTTCTTTGCTTGATTTCTGTTTGGCTTTTTTGATTTAGTTTTATTTGTTTGGGCAAGTTTCCTGCCACTTACCTTTGCATTTGCATTTCCTATTGATTGGCAATTTTTAAACTGTTTATTGTGCTCTTTTGTTTAGCTGTTCAAGAGCTAAAACAAAAGCCACCAGGCCCTGTGAGGGACACATTTGCATGCGGCGAGCGTTGCCCGAGGAAAAAGTAATTGCTAATGCATATTTATGTGGCACAAATTTGCCATTTGTTTATGCATAAAATTATCAATAGTGCAGGGCGGCCCAGCCGTAGAAAATGGTGACCTTTTTAGCTTAATAAAGAGAAATCAGCTGTTATTGTGAAGAGATCAGCCATTTATTCTGTGTTGAGGGACACTGTCGGGAAAATGTAGATTGGTGCCGGCAATATCATTAAATGGAAGGCCAGTGACCCTTTCGGTATAGTCTATTATACTTTATCTAATAGGGGATAAATGACTCTGGTTGGCAAATAGATTTTAAAAAAAATAGAGAGGAAAAAAAGAAAAAGAAAACAAAACAAGACCACAAAAAACCCAATAAAACCTACTAACCCTCCTAATTTTTCTCTTGCAGCTCAGTCATATTAACAGGTAGATACTGAGGAGGTAATCTTGCACAAGCCACCTGGTATTTTTCTAGCAGAAAACTGATTTGAAAAACAGCTAAACAACAACAACAAACCCAACCCTGAACCAACCCCCAAGCCCACTCTGTTTAGACTAGTTTTGACTGCTTTGAGTCAGAAAAAACATCCAGAGCCAACCTGTGATTCTTCCTAGTGCATGTTGTCAAAAACAGTGTTCTGAAGGGCCATAAAGTGGATTGGATTTTGGCTTGTGAAATGAGAACTCAGAGTTTGAAAGTAGGAGGTAGGGTCTTCTCTGAAGACAATAGGTTTTCAAAAGCATTTATGCTTTTTTATTGTATGCATTCCATTTTTTAAGGGTGAAGAAGGATTTGCTAGATACTGAAGATCTCCCCTGCAGGAGATGCAGCAACACAGTTTTCTTTATACCACTTGACTAATTCAGCTCAACTTTCAATAGGCAGATTTAAGACTTGAAGAGTTAAAAACTAACAGCTGTAAGCCTCGAGGAGTTGTTGTGAAAATGAAAGTGTATGCACAAAACCTCATGTTCCTCTGTTTCTTTCATTCTCTACAGTGCATAACTGAATGTAGTTTTAACCACCAGGTGAAATGTGGAGAGCTGTGAGTCACAGTTGCTGTAAAAGGTTGCATTTTTTGTACAAACTGTGTGGTGGGCTGGGGGTTTGATTTTTAATTTTTTTTTTTATCACTGAGAAATATCCAGCACATAATTGCTAGAATAATTTTGGGGCTTTGCTCTGTTTGCTTCCCAAAAATATATTCCAAGCTAATGTTGTCATCATCACAGAAAAGTCACCACAAAGTTTGTCACTGTGTGTCATCTTCCTGGTGGCCTCAGTAAAGAGGCAAAGCTTGAACAGGATAATGGAACTTGCAGATAGTGAAAGCTTTTTGACGCAGGGCTGCCTGGAGATGATTGTGGGGAGCTTGTGGTCAGAGGCAGAACTTTGGTCTTCTCAAGGCTGTTGCTCTGATTTCACCACTATTAAAATTTAGACAACATTTAAATAAAAATACTTTAGTCAAATATAATACAATACGTAACACTCTAGGTGATATTATACAGTATATTTGTATTTCTTTTTCTAATGTTGTAAAAGTCTTTGGAAGGGTGTGTGCTACAGTTCAAGATTTTTATACCTAAAATTTTCTCTTATTAGGATTTTTTGGAAAGGGTTAGTTTAATTTCTGTACATAGAGCTGCTGCCTGCTTCTGGAATAGTGCACTCACCATCCTCCTAAATAATGATTCCCAACCATGTTGCTGTAGAAACAAAAATATTGTAGGATTAGTTATGGAAATAGAGAGAAAGTCAAAGAAGTAGTTTAAAAGTAGATTTTTTCTTAGGTCCATCCTATGGAAACTACAGTAAATATGAAAGTGAATTTAATTGCACAGTAGGATCTAGGTTACTTCACATGGCAACAGGGCCTTTTTTTACTGGTTCTGTTTCTCCACTCAAGACTGTAGCCAAGAACCACAGTTTCAGAAGTCTCTGTTAATGTTTGGTGATTGCTTCATTGCATTGTTAATGAACAGTTGAATTAGGTGGGTTTTTATCTTTAAAAACACATTTTTATTTTTACTTCAACTAATTAACTAAAGTTTGCTTAATCCAAGTAAATCTGATTTTTTTCAAAGGGTCTTTTTCCATACAGATATTTCCAGCTCTGCTCCTGAAAAAAAAAAATCTTCTTACTCCCATCAAAGCTTGTCGGCAGTTGTTGCCTGAGTTTTGCTTTGTCTTTTCTAACAGTCATAAAACAACTCTTTTGAAGTTGCTTGACACCAGCTAGAAAGTTGTATGTAGATAAAATTAACAAGAAGAAAATGCTTAAGTCTGTATGGGAATAAAATGGGGGTCTCAGTGTTGTAAACTAACCCAAATACAACTAAGATTCAAATTCAGGTGGTGATGGTTGTTGTTGTTGTTAATGTTACCGTTATTTTTTTTCTACCTGTGCCTGCCCAGGCCTGGTTGTGGAAGATAACTGCTAAGTACAGAGAAATTAGAAAGCAAAGGCTCTTCAAAAACCTAGAAATATCTATGGTCATAGAAAATGGCAAGTTTTGTAAAGAGTTTGTTAAGGGAGGAGATATCAGAGACAAGGATGAGCAAGTATCACTGGTCAAAGTTGGCAGCAGCAAATAAAAGAATGAGCAAAATGAGTATTACTTTTTCCTGGTGTTCTGCTGATACGAAGAGTTCAGGGATAGCACTTGGTTCCAGGTTGTTGGGAAAGGCAAAAACATAATAGGGAATATTCTGTAAACAAATGTTATTGTTCTGATTGTCCTGTTACCTGCCTTTTTTGTCCTGGGATTTCATCTTAATTAGGAGTGAATTGAGTGGGGCTTGTTCTTTTCTCAGCTTGTGGTCCATGTCTGCTGTATTCATAATGTGTGAGTTAGGGAAGGAAGATAAAGGACTAATTTTATATGATGTTATTTAGTTAATGAATTTAATTTGATAACCAAATAATAAGACTCAAGCAATTGATATATTTTGGTTCTTTGTGATGATGGTAAACAGGCAGTCTAACAGGTCTTGCAAAACTTGACCTATCTTTGTACAAGTAAATTTTGATAACTTACCTTCAATGAGGAATGACTTTCCCCCTTCCTTCTTCAGCACAGATTTGAAAAGCCCACAGAGATACTCATCTTTCTAAGAGCAGAAATTCATGGCTGAGGAAATCTCTATACAAAATATATACAGGACACATTACTGTTTGTTCATCTGATTGCTCAAAAATAATATAGGAAATTGAGGTTTCGTCTTCACAATGTTTGCCTGCATGCAGAGCTCAGTAGGGAACCAGGAATGGTTGCCTTTTGAACCTTCATGCAACAACCTGCTCCTGGTGGTGTCTTGTACGCTGCAGCTTTTCCTGGGGGTCTCTGAGCTGTAGGGCTGGAAAAGTAATTCTCTTAAGTTAAAACAGTAGGAAAAAGTGCCTGGTTTTATATATTGAGGATTTTGATTTCAGAATTTGGTTGTGTCTGTGTTTTGTAGCTGAAAAATAAAAGAAATTCCTATTTATATTTGTACATATATTTCCTACCACAAATTATTTGTTTTGGTTAGACTAGATTGATAATAATACACTGTAATACAATTTAGGGATGCCAAACCTGACTGGGAGGACAACCACTTCATATCTGAGATGAACTTTGGCCTGTGTGAGCACAGGGTGTCATGTCACAAGTATGGGCTCAGACTTGCTTATGCTTATTCCTATGTTACGCATCCTACACTTGCACACCTTGTGCCACAATGCATTTCTCCCCTCTCTGCTGAAGGCTTGGGGTTACACAGCAGCAGCCACAACTGCAGTAGGTGCCCAGAGAGATCTGAGGTGCCTCATGCTCCTGAACTGTGGAGGTCCAGGTGGGGTTTGGGAAGTCACACTGACTTCACTTGTGAATGTGAGTCACTGAAGTTCTGGGCTGTGTTGTTCTTGGGGGAGATGCCACCCATGCAGGAAGATCAGGTGCAACTCAAGAACCTCAGGACAGTGTCTAAGTCATGGAGTAAATGTGTGAGTAACCCTCCTACTCACAGGGTGTCAGCTGGAAGCAAAAGCAAATGCAGAGGACTTCTTGCTCCCAGCGCTGTACTTGCACTGCTAATTGTGCAAGCATGTTTGGTTGGGGATACAAAAGCACTGAGTGTAGGTGAGCTGTTTAAACAATCTAGAGAAACAGGAATATGTAGTCATATCTTTCCCCTAGTTCAATTTTTGTATTGATTTATCATTATAAGAGGTGCTTCTTTAGTTCTAATAATGTCTACGTTTTCTTTTTTTTTTGCTATTACATATTTCTATGGCAGCTTTTCCACGTGATATATATTGGGTCACACATTAATTTAAACCAGCCTCTGTTCTGCAAAAAAGAGTTCATGAGCTAAATAAAAAGGAATGGGGAGGGGGATGTCTAGCAGAGCCCAGGCTTTTGTTTCATGTTTTGGGTGTATTTTCTTTTTAAAATAAAATTGTTGATATGCGTTTGCTTTTATTTTTCTAGCCTTTCTCTTGCTGATGACCGGGTTCCTGTTTGATCCTGTTTACAAGCTTTCGAAGATTGAAAATAACCCCAACTCCTCTGCATCGGGTAGGAAAACAAAGCCATATAAAGACATACTGCAATTACTCTGGGGGCCTGGCAATAAGGAAGAGTGTGGTATGAAGGAAGAGCTTGTGGAGAAAAAGGAGAAGATTACCAGGTTACCACAAAAGACATTCATGTACTCAGTTTTTCTCACCCACTCTTGGACTGGGGAGGAGGGGGAAGAGTGGGCATGTCAGCAAGTAAATAAGCATTCTCCAGTGTGTGTATTCTCAGTGTAAATATTTTGTCTATACTTTCTATTACTTACTCAAACTGCCTTGCAGTTGTATTTCAAGCTATTCAAAACATTCAATAAGATAACTATTGAAAGTTTTTGGGTTTGGATTGTTGTTTTGTTTGTTTTGGGGTTTGTTTAGGTTTTGAGGCTTTTTTTTTGGTTTTGTGGCTATATGTGCAATATTATAGTAGTGTTGCTGTGTAAATATCTATATCCCAAGTGCTAAATTTTTACAAATACGATGTTTCTTGTAATAGGGAGACTAGATGGGGAACAATCTGGTTAAATGTTGCCGGCCTGGCAGGAGACTCAGATGCAGATAATCCCACCAGTTACTGTGTCTTTCTTGATCCTGATGCCAAAATGGGTTTTGCTTTTATATATTCTTCATATATATTTGTAGCTCGGCAGACTGTTTTTATATGGTTATATAGTTTCCCAACTTCAGTACTTTTCCTATTAGACAAACAAATTCCTGACAGCCTGTTCTAATCTGCTTCTAAGGGGAATCAAGGACAAGACACCTTCCCAAGCCACTTTCTCATGTAATAGACATCAACAACCAGCAAGGAGGGGGGCTTCAGAAGGGATTGGACCAAGAGAGGGAATTACTTCATGACCTGTCTAATTGAAGATTCTTGTCAATTATGCTAATTTGCTAAAGTTATAAAACTATACTTGCCCTATGTCACGTGTGCATTTTCGATGCATTTTCATCATATATTTCGGCGGTTTGGGCATCTGGAGGGACCCTTCATTAAAAACAGTAACCGCATTTTATCACCTAACCTTGTTTGGCCCTTGATTTTAGGGGCTGAAAAGGCAACAATCCTGTGGTAGTTTTTGTGCTTAATCTGACTTCCATGAATAGTGAATGTTTGCAGAATTAAGGTTTCAAAGACAAGCACTTCCTTTTGGTAGCCTTTTTTTATCCTTGTTATTGTGGACTTCAGGAGCTAGAGTTGAGGTGGGCGCTCTTGAGTCTGATGAGTTTGTCATGGGGTTAGGTGTCACCTATGTTTGACCAGGTTGCTCTCACACTTCTTGTATCATGAGTGGCAATTGCTAAAACATCAGGGTTAGAAATGCAGCCATGGTGACAGGTAACACTTACATCCAGTTTTCCTGGGTGGAAATGAGGAGAAGGTGTGGAAGGTGATCAAGAGCCAGAGCTGTGTAACTGAGATTTTAGGGCTGACTAAGATAAAACCCAGAGACAGCCTTCTTGATTTCAGTATGATTTTGTCCACATGCAGAGGGTTATTCCACTGTTCTTTTTCAGAAAAAAAAATTTCTAATTAAATTTGAATGCAGGATTATGTGAATGATTGATAATATTATGGTGTAAATCAATGCTTTTCTGCTTCGTGGTGAGGCCTTAGACACGCATCTGAGATGACAGTCTAAGTCATGGTATTTTAACATGATTGATTCAGATATGGAGAAGTTGTACGATTCACTTATATCTTTCTAAATGCCAGAAGTCAGTTGTGACATTCTCATCTTTTCCTCTTCTAAATAAGCTTATCAAAGAAGAAATCACTAATTTGCCAGGCAGTGCTTAATAATCAAGGAAGTGAAACTTCTATTTTACAGAGAAAAAAAAAAAAAAAGGAATTTTTGCTGAGTTGCTGAATGATTTTTAAATAATAAAAGCTTCCTATATACTGAGCAACTAATTTTTCTTAAAATTATTTTTATTTCTTAAGGCCTTAATTCTGAGAAAGGTCACTAGCCTTTGAGAATTGAGCCACTTTGTTGACAGATCTGCCCTCTAAGTTGAACAGCATTAATTGGAACTTTATGCTGCAGATTCTTACTTTTTAATGTGGGTGGTGCTATCAACAAAATTGTCTAATGAATTTGAAGCTGATTTTAAAAGGTCTGCCACCTGTAGATAAAAATGTGCATTACTACACATGGTAATTATCAAGATCAAAGGCTGTGATATGATCCGTTGACCTTTTGAAATCAAAACACTTACTATAAAGAAAAAAAGGCACTGATTTCTCCATCTATGTTGGTACAGGACATATCTGTATATTCAGCTGTATTGATACACTGTAATATATCTACAGGAAAAAAGATACTTTGAATTATGTTAGACCCAAATTTCCCATCATTTCCTCTGCAGACTTACAAAGCTCTCACTATTTTTGTATGTGTTGAGGAACTTTTTTTTTTTAATCTAATGATATAGATTGCTAAAAATATTCAGGTGTCTGAGACAGCAGCAAAACATCTCTGAGCCACCCTACAAAAATAAACTAGTTTTGTGCATGCAGGATGAAGAAGCAAGTATACAGGCACAGATTTCAGCTCCAGGCTTTTTTTCAGGGGCATTTGCAATAGGGGAGGGGAGAAACAACCCAGCAAGTATCATTGTAAAAATTATGAAAAGCACTTTGATGGTCCTGTTTAAAGTCACTTCACTAAACAGGGGCCAAAGCAAAAGCCTGAAAGGCAACTTGTAGTTGGGTCTTAACAACCTCCGCCCATCGCTGCTATTTGCAGTTGAGAACAAGTGCCTGTGCACACAGTAATGGTGAGAGAGACTGAAGGGAAATAAAGAACACGAAGGAAGGATTTTCTGTTTTCATGTGAGTACTTGGAAGAGCAAGCAAGTGAAGAAGCAGCAATTTTAGCTAAGCTAATGTAATAGAAGACCATTGCACCCAAACTGTCTCAGCAGAACTTCCTGCATAATTAGATTGTAAATCTTCTCAACTGAGGAAGTTTTGCCCAGGGTCAGATTGTCTAAGTAATAATCCATTCTACATAAATTAGAAGATTTGAACTGCTGGGATACATTATTACATTAGTTTTGTTTTTTATTCCTAATATAACTAAGGAGAACAAATGCAACAATTCTTTTTCTTTTCTTTTTTTTTTAAATTATCTTATGTCTCTTTAGCTTTTGTTAACCTCAGAAGGCCTTTCTTGTAGGTTTTGGGATTTTTCCTGAGCAATGATGATAAAGTTGTTATATAGGCAAATTAATACATTTTTAATACACTTCAGAAAGTGACGCCAGAGAATCCTTTGGCCAAGTGATATCAGTGAAGAATTCTTTGGTGAAGAATTTAGTCAGAGATGCTGCTGCTCTTTTTGTGCTGTTGGAATCTTATCTTCCACTATGATCCCCTTTTTCTGCAAAGAATAGAAATTCATCTTTGCAGTAAGCATTAATGGGTGAAAATTTACTAACAACCAGTTTACAACAGGCAGGGTTTTAAATTAATAGTTCAATTATTTTCTTTGAGAAATGGAAGATTATGGGTACTTTACCTGCATATACAGCTATATGTAAAAGTTATGGGGTAAATCCTGAAGTTCTTACTTGGGCAAAAATTGCCATTGAAATTACAGTATTTGATCTGCTTGAAGAAAGCCAAGTTTGCAGTATAGCACAGATGAATTGATATGCTTTGGACTTGTTGTCAGTGTGTATTTGGGGGGGTGCTAGTTTTTTGGTGTTTTTTTGACTTTCACTATAAAATGGAGAAGTAGCCAACTGCTCAGGAGAGCCTTTTGGAAATAAAACAGCATTGGGGCTGGATTCTCTTCTTACTGAAAATTCATATGAAACATAATGATAACTTACTTTTTTTAAAGACAAGGAGGAAACTATCTGGGGTGAGAGGTACTAAACTCCTCATTTCCCATCTGCTTACTGTGCTCAAGGGTAGAAAAAATACGGAATGGAATTGATAATCCTGTGTTTTCAAATACAGGAGTATTTTGTGTACCTGATGCCAGTTCTGTGAGCTCAGCTGCCTGGTGAGTCTGTGGTCAGCTACTCTGCAGAGCACTGGCAGCTGAAAGCAAAGCATAAGGCTGGGTGGAAATCGCAAGTGCTCTCTAAAGTCCTGGAAACAGGGATGGTCCCAGACCAATGGATGTTTGCTCACCCTTCCCTCAAGTGCTGTCCAAGGAGCAGAATATAATATACTTAATTATTTTTCTATCATGCTGGGAGACACCAGTGCATGTGAAAAAAAGAATAATAGTTTAGAAGACATGAGGAAAAAAAATAAAGATCTGTGAAAGCCCTTTGACACTGGCATTTTGGGGAAACACCGTCTCCTTCGGGTGGCTTTGGAAACATTACAAGAGCATTGGAAGCCAGAATAAAAACCTTTATTTTTTGCTTCTACTTAAAATCCAAACTTTCTCTCATTGCTGCTATTATAATCCTTATAAAATTACTTCTACATATTTAAAATTTCCATTATTATTATTATTATTATTATTATTATTTAACAGCAAGTAGTTGTGGGGTTTTTTGTTTTGTTTAGGTTTCTTTGTTTTTGTTGTTGTTTTTTTGTTTTGTTTTGTTTTTTTGTCCTCAGGAGCATCAGATATAAAGAAAATCAGAAATCAGACCTCAAGACTACTTTTGAGGCAGAAATAATCCAACCATTATTTCTGGTGTAAAAGGTTTGTGAATAGCATCATTTGCCTAGAAGCTGTTTTCCAACCTAATAACTCCTGGAATAATGACCTAAAACTGTTTCCAAGAGGATTAAGGCCCATATAAGTATTAGGAAGTATAAGTTTCTGAAAAAGCGTCTTTCTGATTGGTGGAGAGGTGAGTTCTGATTTAGGTTAAAGCTGCTTGCCTAGGAGAATCAGTTCCAATCTCTCTGAAGTCAAAAGTGTTGAAGTAATCCTCTAGAGAAGGATTGTCTGAGGGCTTTTTTTCTTTCTTCTTATATGTAATATATATGTGTATATATAGATATTACTTATTGCCATAATGACCTGGAAGATGGTCATTTAAAAGAGTTTTTAATCCGTTTGGGAGGGGCTTTTTAATCTTCTGCTTTAGTGTGCCTTGAGCAAAAGCTATTCAAAATGGGCTGAGATTGCAGCTGAACACTTGGCTTGTTGGTTAATCATCACTTGAACACTCTTCATTGGAGAGACTGTGGAACAGAATTTATTATCTGTAATGATATTGGTGTGTTTTTAGGGTTGTGCACATGTTGGATGTTCTATGCTCTTGTTAATTGCTTTTTCAGCTAGTGTGGCCTGTAAAGGGGAGGGAGGAGAAAATAGGGGCTCGGGATGGTTTGGGAATGTCCAATGTACAGGGGTCAGGCATTATGCATTAGAGGAATGCATGGATTTGCAGCTGAATCCATTTGATAAAGAGCTGTTTGCTGACTTGTACTTTTAAATTGGCAAAACTTCCCAACAGTGCATCAAAATGCACTGGTGACAGAAGTTCACCACAGAAAGCACGTGAATTCATACTGAAATGGCTGTTAACCACCTATTGTTTTTCACCTTCTTGAATTAACCGGAGCTAATGCCGGAGCTTCTGGCTGAATCACAGAAATGTCTCAGCAGATCACACTGAAAACCTGAAATCATCACTGAGTTCAGCCAGCTTTATCCTAGGATGCCTTCCTTGCCAGCAATCAGGATTGGTTTACATCTGTCCCAAGAGCATACTCATGTAAGAAGGTGAAGTAAACATCTGGCATTAGCAAAGGAAAATAGAATTGGTTTATTTACTTGAGGAATTAGTATCACTGGCCATTCAGAAATCTGTAATAATATGCATGTGCTGTATTCATTTTGACCTTTAGAGAAATTTGGCCTTGTGTGCAATTTAAAGGTGATTTAGCAGAGCTTCTTACTAATAAGGTAACAATAAAATTTGGCTGTCAAATCTTGTTGTTATACAAGACAGAGCCAGTTTTGTGGGACACTGAAATCCATCTTTAAAAAATGCAGGAAGAATATAATCAGTGATGGTACTTAGCATGCAGCTGAACTGGGCCCTGTTTTGAAAAGATCACTCTAATTTTTACAGTGGTTGACTGCAGCCACAATAGAGAAAAGTGAGTAAGTGTTCGCTGATTAGATCTGTGGCCACATTCTTGTTTCTGATGCAGGGTGCACAGTGCCAAAAAATCTGATGCTTATGCTTATGAAATACTTTTCTGGTTCTATATGTACTATAAATACATTCCACATGGCTTTATACAAAGCTCTCTGTTATTTCAGTAAGTCACAAGCTACTAAGCCAGATCCAAAGAAGGTGAAGCTCTGAATAAGGTTCTTTAACATTTTATGACTTTGAAACACTGGTTTAGAGTATATTTGCTTCATTAATTTGTGGCTTTGATCTCAGTTGGGTAAGCATTGAAAAGATAGTCAAAATTTAATGGGGAAAAAAACCCCTTTTCACAAAGGTCTCTTGTTGCCCTTAAGTTAACAGACTGAAGAAAGTTCCTTTTCATTTTCCGTAGTCTAGGTTCTGATTTTAAACCAGGAATATGTAGTCTTACTTAAAATACATCATTCAAGGAATACTGTTGCTGAAGATCTTATTTGGTGTGACCAGGTTTGGCAGAATTGCTTGCCTAGGGTGAATAAGAGTCTCTCCTGGAATTTTTAGAGGAAAAAAATATCTGTGCTCCCTCTACTCCCAGCTGTGGGACTGAGGGAGTAGTTGTGCAGTACGGTCTTCCCTAGCCCCAGAGAGGTCTGTCCAGTGGCCCAGGAGCTCCTTGGAGTGTTCCCAAGCAACAGTAAAATTAAGTCTGGCTACTGCCTTACTGGCTTCTCTTTTTCTACAAAAACTTGAATTCCAGCATTACAATTAAAAAGATGAGGAGAGAGAGTGGATTAGCTGCAGAGAAAGAGTTTGGTAAACCTAAGCAGAAAACTCTGAGTTTAACTGCAGAGATATTTTGCTCGTTGCAGCAGCAGGTTGCTCTAGTTCCTCCTTGTTTGTTTGGGTTTTTTTCAATCACCGTTTATATAGTCAGGCACCAGAGTAAATTAAAGTTAAATGCAGGAACACTTCTTTTCCTCCCCTCCCTTTTATGTCCTGCCCAGAAGCAACTTGATATTACCAATGGAAAGTGCAGCTTCGTTCCCAAGACTGGTGATACAAACACAGTATCAACCCATTTGTTTGCTTTTGTCCTTGTAAGCTTCCTAATTGGGCCTTCCTACTGTACCTTTCCCACATACCTGAGGTTCTATCCTTTGTAGCACTGCAGCTGTGGGAGAGTAGAGTCCACTCCCTGCCATGTATCTGTGGCCACCGAATCAATGGCAAGTGTAAGGAAGATTGTGGTCATTACTAATACCTTTGTAACAGCATAGAGATGTCTGGGTTGGGGAATTCAGAATTTTGGGAGTGCATATGTGGGCATGGGAAGATTACCGGGGGGCAGGAGGGGGGGGCGGGGAGTTCTCAAGTTCTCACTTGTGGGGACAGAGGTAGCGAAGCTGGGCTTGGAGATCTCAGCAGTGATGGTCAGAAAAAATGCTCTGGATCCCTTTCTTCAGGCAAGGGGGAAAACGAGCATCAAAGGACACTGACATCCCACAACTGCTTTTTGGTCAACCTCCCTAAACTCTGGTGAAAGAGGTAAAGATGACAATGGTAACTTTATAAGTCTGGTGTTTTGTGCCTTCATCTAAAAGTCGGGCAGAAGATCATGTTTCAATAGAGCTGGGGAGTGCTGAGCCCCCGCCCTCAGAAAATTAGGCCTCCTAGCAGCCCCTCAAGTGGGGTGCCCCAGGCTGAAGCACCTGACGCCTCCAGCTGCTCTTGACTCATTGGATGGGAACCCTCATAAGGAAAAGGGAAACAGGACTGGAACTCATAAGATAGGAGAGCTGTCAGCTTCTGATTTCTACACCTTGGAAAGGGTTAATGCTGAGGTGCTCTATTGTATTAATGATGGTTGTCTCTTCACAGGCCCCTTGGGCTCTTTCAGGGGCCTCTCAAAACAATGAGTGCAGTGAGGCTGTTCTGTCTAATTACTCCAAGACAGGGATGCTAAAGAGGAATTAATGACAGTTGACAAGTGCAATTAATAATTATAGCAAAGCTGGGAGTCATGCAGCAGGCAGATGACAATAACAGGGTAACTGTACATGACAGCTTTCATCCGTTCCCCCCCTGCCCCGCCTACTCCTCCTTTCTTTACCCTTTCATGTGAGCTGCTGCATGAGCCAGGCCAGGCCATGGACAAGGAAGGAGAAGATCTAGTTCCTTAGATTTGTCCAATTTCTAACCTGCCTTTCCCCATCCCACTCTCTCTCTCCTAAGGAAAATTAAAATTAAAAAAAAAAAAAATACAAAAATTATCAACAGCACCAACTTAGCAGCACAGGCTTCTGTTAGCTTTCACGGTCAGGTGTTGACAAGACTACTTAAAATTCATGTTGTGAGATTGGAAGGAGAAGGGGACAGGGAAAGGCAGCAGCAAGCTGGAGTTGAAGTGGGATTTCCATATCAAAGGCCAGGCCTTTGGCTCTGAATGGTAATTAAAGTACCCAGATTTCATCTCCTTGGTCAGCTCATGAAAAGGAAAAAAAAATTAGAGAGAGGATTTTTTCACTCCCTTTAGACTACAGTACAGCAAGCAGTAAATTAAATGAAAGTTGAGCTAAAAGGTGCCTAACGCTTCAATCTTTTGCATCTAATAAAATCTGTGATGTTTTTAAAGCATTTATTCAGTTCACATCTTCATCTTGCTGTGATTATAAAGAATATCATGTCTGCTTACATTTATTGGGCACACATCTTGGCCTTCCCAGGGTTGTAAAAGGATTTCACTTTTCATTATGTTGCTGTTGTGTTACGGCCTTTCGGCTTAAAAAAAAAAAAAAAGGGAGGGGGTAGAAAAGGAAGGGGAAAAAAAGCGCATTTCTGTGTCATTTCTACTTGGTCATTGTAGGAACCACTAACAGGGAGAACCAAATAAATGCAAATTTAATGAGGCATGGGGAACTAGTAATGAGATTCAACAGCCTCTCACCTTGAGGTTGTTGGTTCAAACCAGGGCTGTGACACTACTGAAAGTGGCCACAAACCAGCAGTCACACGGCTGTAAACGTACAATGTTTTGCCACTTTGGTCCAGTTCCTAGTGGACATAAAGGGATGAAATGGAAGCCCTGCTTGCATTTGCTGGAGTCCCTCTTAGGAACAAGGACTGTAGGACCATGATTTCCTGGAATCCCCGGATTTCCTGCCCATGGCATGTTCAAGTCGGGGTTATGCTGTAAAAATGTGTGATGTCTTTCCCTGAGCTCCCCCTCGGCTGTATTGATTCCAGGTCTTCTGTAGACATGCAGTGGTCTCCAGTCTGTGGAGCTATTGGGGTCTGGCCTCTCAACAGCAGTGGGTGAATGCCAAAAACCTGGGAGTTTGACCAGTACTGCTGGTGTCCTGCTGTGCCCTTGAGTTTCTCTTTACGTCTGTGCTGGCCAACCAGTTACTCAACACCTTAGGCTCCTGCCTTTGGGTTTGCACTTCAGTAAATCCATGGCTGCACCTTCTTTGCTTCAATGCCCTACGGAGAAAAGAAGTTTAGCCCTTTTCAATTCTGCTTCATAACTACGAAAGACTTGGGGCCAAAATGTGTATAATTGAATGTGACCAGGCTGGGTCAGAACCTGCTGCAGGTCACTGAAAATATCTCTCCTGACCTCACTGGATGGTGGATCAGTTCCCTGAGCCGAAACCCCGAAGTCTCTCTGGTTTGGTCCATTTTCCTACAGTTACACCTCAACTATACCAAATGTATGCCTTCTGACATAACCATTTTGGTATGAGTTACTATAGATGTGGGCAGTACTGGTGGTGTCCTGTATGTATTAGTACAGCAGTTGAGATGGAAGGGGTAAGAAGAGTTCCTTGGAGCAAAGAATGGAATAGTTAAAATTAAAATCTAAAAAGGAAGGAAAGGGGGAAAAAAGGTAAAATATTGTTGCTGTAACAAAGAACAAGAACTTAGAAATAAACCAAACTAAATACTCGCTGAACACACACCCACCCCAAACCTGAGGCTTGGAAATGTAGACTTGTATTCTAAATTCTGACGTTATTTTTCTTCCTCCCCTTTTTACTCTCTCTTCCTTTCTTGCTCTTTTCCTTCTCTCTTCCTCTGCAAGGTATGCTTTCCTCCCCCCTTACCCCCAGCTCGAGTGCATCATTTTCTGCTATTGTGTTTAAAAAAAACTCTGCTGCAGGGGCTCTGAAATGAATAAAAATGTAATCCTCAATGTGCCCATTGTGCACTCTCATTTGTTTTTGCTGTATCGATTTATCAGCAGAGGGAAATTACTCGCTGGAAGAGAGGATGCCAGTCAGAATGACATTTATTTCATAGTACAAGGAGGCTCTCCAGCGTGTTTCCATGTAACCCAGATATTGGAGCTGTAAAAGGGCTTGTAACAAGGTTTAGTGCTATGATTAGATCGTGTGGAGCACCTTGCTTTCATAACAACAGGCACTTGGCAGGAGCCAAGGCCTCAGGTTATGGTCAACTTTTTTATTTCCTTTTACCTTAACACAGAGTATTTGCCTTGCACCTCAAAACGTTCCTCTGTTAAAAACTCAAGCGTGCCAGCTTGTGAAATCTTACTTGGTATTTATAAGAGTCTTGAGCATTCATGCCACTGAGTTAAAAAGAGAAAAAAAAAAAAAGGATGAACTATTTACTTGTTAACCTCTTTAGCTTTGTACTTCCTTGTGCTTCTAGTGAAGCAAATTTTTTCCTCCAGTGACTGTAAGCTGTGGTTGCTCAAGGTAAAAATGGAGCATATTTTTTACACAAAACCTGTAGTAGGTATAAAAGAGCTGCAAATAAACATGGGACTCAGGAGCCTGAATTGTGGTCCAGGGTTTGTGCTTGGCTGCTGTTGCTGGATAGTTTGTGCTGAGGGCTTTGCTGTGCTGATTTGTCTGGGGTCTGTTTAGCTCAGCAACCCCTTTTCAACAGCGCTGAAGGTCAGGTAGTTCAAAGCAAGATTCACAAGTCCCAGAGTGGGTCCTGCTCCATGGCACTGCTCTTTAGCAGGCGGATGCTGGTGTGTTCTCCATAGCATTTATGTACCTTTGGAACTGATGCTGGTGGGGAGACCACCTCTCCTGACCACCCCAGGAATGTGGGGAAATAGGCAGTAGGAGGTATGGGAAGTTATGTCTGTGTCAAAGATTGCTTGATGCTTTCCATCCTAAAAGTCTCAGTTCAGCTGTTCATATCTTTGCCAAATGATTTCAGCTTTGGCTGATATTTTCCATTTTGGGTGTTTGCCTCAGACATTTAAAAAAAAAAAAGAAAAAAATTCAGCCAAAATGGCTCAGCTGTCCCTAAGCTGAGAGAAAAAAAAAAGTTGTTTTGCTTTTATTAAAAATATTCTCACTGTCTCAATGGAAAGCTCAGCTCCCAAGTTACAAGCCTCTGAAATGCTAAATTGTGTATCCAGTAGCAACTTTATTGAGAGATAAAATTAAACCAGTTTACCTAGCCTGTTGAGTTTTTGTTAGACTGTGAACTCACTGGTTTTCAGGTCTCTGCTGCCTTTGTCCTTGAGATGGTGGCTGGGAAGTCATGGTTAAGGTGAGCTTAGCTAGAACTACTTAAATCCATCTGCCTGCATCTCTCTTTCTCTTTTAAACAGAGGATAATGCTGTTGATACAACTGTATCCAGCTGAAGTAAAAGCTCAGGCTGCATTTGAGCCACAGAATGAGCTGAAGGCTTTGCTAGCTAAGCTTGACCTAAACTGAACTGTTCCTTTCTAGTCTAGATGAGATGTGTTATTTCCCTCCTAAAGTTCAGGTCAGAAATAGAGAGGGAGCAAAAGAGAGTAGTACTGAACTGTGGAAGAGAAATAAAATCAAATAAGTGGCTGGCAGAGGACAACACTATTGCTTTTGGTAAAGTTGGGAGTTTGCATACAAATAGGTCTGACGGAACTTGTTACAGCAGCGGGAGTGTGGCTCTTCCCTGGGGCGCCTGTTATTTGTGTGAGACATCCCCTTCTGTAGGCAGGCATTGAACTTTTCAGGAGAGAACAAGTGACAGATTTGTTTTCTCTGCCTTGCTGAGGTAGCAAATGGCCAGTGCAAGGAAAGAGGTGCGTACTTTTGAGGAGAAGACTTGGAGTCTGTGCATATGTGGACCTGAGGAAAGGAGGTCTCAGCGCACCTGACTGACAATGTGAGATGGGTTGAAGCACCCAGAAAATCATCTAAGCAGCTATGATGGCCTGCATTCTTAATGCCTCCTGTGGTTTAGGAATTATCTGCTTTGTCAATACATTGGATGATGGGAAGGTTGACTGATTCGTATTTTTTTTTCTCCTGCATACCCAAGCAGCTATATTTGGAATGAAATACGGATTCCGATAACGAGAAGATAAATGGAAAAAATGTAGTTTAAAGTGTTGTTATCTTAAAATGAATGCTTGAGTAACATACAGGCTAAAACTATTTAAGCATATGGAAATGTATGTGAAATCAATACACTACGATGTCACTTTTTGCGTCAGAATCAGCATGTGTCTGTGCTGACAAAATGCCATGCATTACCTTTCCCCATCTGTTCAAAGCACATTTAGGAGTGCCTTGAAAAGCTTTTGCAAGTCATGACATAAATACACAACTGGATGGTGCAGTGTAGATAGAACAGCAATCTAGTGAAACCTTCTTTAAAGGGAAATTATTTTAATCCTTTTCAGGCAAGAAATTAATTTTTAATAAAAAAAAATATGGTGCTGCTATAAAAGTATAGTAGCATTTACCAGTCATATCCACATTAAACATTTCTCCCCAACACTATATCAGAAAATAGCTTTCAACATGGAGAAAATCCAAAATCAATTAGTTCAGTTTAAATTATTTCAAACTTCATTGTTATTTTTTAAAGAACATCTTCTAGACTGTCCCTAAACTTTGCATGGAAATTAATTTAGTTAGAAGGTTTCTTCCCACTTGCATATTCCAGCCTAGAGAAATTGAAGATTTGCAGAGATCAGCAGTAAAAGTAGTACCATTAATTCCCTCACAGTAGTACCTGAGTAGTTCTACAAACGTCACTTCCTTTGTAATTATTGACTTTTTACTGGTGCTTTAGCAGATCTTCTCATACTATTACTCTCACTTATGAGTGTAGGTAACTATGCTCACCTGACAACATGAGTGTAATTGTCCATCCTCATGACTTTATTGATGATTCTACATAATTTTCTTTTAAGAAGTGTCTTTTGCTCATAGATATGCAGAAGGCTGAGAGGCAGCTCGCTGTCTATGTGCTTCCCTAAATACAGGACTCTGCTTACAAGCCCCAGGTGATTGCCATTTCTAGGGCAGAGTGGCATCAATCTTTTAGGGAACTTTCAGGACCACACAAGTTTGAATTTCTTATCTATGGTTTCCTTCTTATCTGTATAACCTGATTATAATTCCATCCATCAGCTCATAGTTTTACTTTAGTAAAACGCCTGGTAAATCTTGATATACAACAGCTGGTGGTGTGAGCTCTTCGTGTCCATCTCTGTAACCAGAGGGAACTGTAGATAGACAGAAGGGAGTGCCTGAAGTGAGAGCTGGTCAGAGTCCAAAACGACCATTCCTTTCGGGGAGGCTGGTTGTTTGATAGACTGCAAGGCTGTAGAATTTCTGTGGAGCAAAAACCTCGGGTACTAGATGGATATTGCTTGTTCCTGTTTCTGTGGCACCTGGTCAATTACTAGGAGAAGGTGATGGAAGTACAAAGGAAGAAATTATTGTTGGAAGGTTTCTCTTTAAAACTTCAATGTAGTTTGAGAGCCTCCAAACTATTAACAGAGTTGGGTCCAATAGGAGTCATAGGAGTGTTGTCTAATCTGGTTCCTCCTTAGAACAGACCTTGCAAATTTTCTGCATCAAAATTAATGAATTGAAAAGGTTTATAAAAGTGAAAATTGGTAGTAGCTATTATTGTGACTTTTATCTTCTTACTCTTTGCTTATTATAATGCTGTATTTGGAAGGTATTTCAAACAAGAGCCAAAAGCAATGGAAAGACCTTCCTTTCGAAGCAAAATTAGAAACATTAGTTGGGAAATCTCGCACTGGGATGTTTGTTCATCACCATTGGTGAATTTTGTTTTCGCTTTCAAGTGCGAACCAGCAGATTAGACACTTCCAAGGGTTCATTCACTGCAAGGTTTTGCAGGTGATTTCAGTTTAATGCAACCAGATAATTGTAGCCCTGGGGCTTGGCTAGGTTATAAAGCTGCTAATCCAGACAATATTATCTAATCGTATGTTGCGCTTATATGAGAGACCCGTGCCTTTAATAGTCTCTCCCCGTGCTTGTAAGTGGTAGTTTTGGTTTGGTTTTTGTAGCTTTTTTTCTTTGTTCATTTGTTTTCTCAGCAGCCCTATAAAAATGAGACTCAGGAGAAGATTAAGCTCCTGAACAAGTCACTGGATGTATGCAGTGCTCTATTATATATATATATACCCCATACATGAAATACACATACATCATGGATAAGCTGGCTCACGATGCTGAAGTGTATGTTCACCTCCGCATTTAAGAGAGGGTAAGGTGGTGGGCACTGAATACTCTGAAAACTAAAGTCTATATTTAGTTCTAGGCCCACATGTAGCTGAAGCAAATGTATGGCAATGTTTTATAAGCAGTACTGTCAAGTAGTCAAAAACCACATATTTTTGTTTTAAAAAAATTTGTGTATTTGTCAAAACAAAAATTTTTCATGGCAATACACTTGTTTGAAAAAAGATTTTTGGGGGAGAGAAAGGAAGATGAAATTGCATGTCAGCCTGAAATCTGGACCTTTCTCATTTGAAAATTATGTTTGCTCATGGCTAATGAAATTTACAAGAGGGACAGTCCTTGCAAGTTTGCCATCCAGCCCTTTGAAACATACGAGGTTGGTAGGGGTCACATCAAGCTGTGGCTGCCCCATCCCTGGAGGTGTTCAAGGCCAGGCTGGATGGGGCTCTGAGCAACCTGGTCTAGTGAAAGGGTTAGAACGAGATGATCTTTGAGGTGCCTTTGAACCTGAAGTCATTCCATGATTCTTTAGAAAACCTCAGATGAAAGCTCAGGCCCATCACTGCCTGTGCCATGGAAAATAAAGCACAGTGTCCTGTTGCTGGTACCTCTACAGCATTGCTTTGGCTCAAGATACAAAGCAGAAGGAGGGGCTGTCTTCCAAACCAGCCAGCGAAAGGTTTTGGTGAGCTACTGTACTGGTGGCTGGAATAAATAACTTGGAAATAGGGAGTAGCACTGGTAAGACTTGCATTGCAGTGATTTGTCATTTTAGAGATGGGAAGAGATCTCTGTACTGCTGATTTTGTAAGGCGGGATTGCTTCCACTTCCAGAGAAATAAGAGGTGTGCAGAATATATTGCTTGAGCAAATGTGAGGCCTGGCTGTGCAGGTCCATATGCTGAGGAATGAGGCAGAGTCCTCAGCTTGTTGGAGGATGTCAGTAGGCTGAGGATCATACCCTTAAAAATAGGAGTGCTGGGTTTTTTTCTGGAAAAGCCATGTGAACCATCGTTCTCTTCTGTGTTGTAGTACCGTCTACTTGTATAGCTGATTTCAACTCTTTATCAACAAGAGACAAACTAGTGGAGTAAAATGGATTGATCATGATTAAACCATTCACATTTGTCCTCCTTGAGGTAAAAGAAAATTAAGTGCCAACTAGAGCTGTGCCTCTCACTTGAACGTGCTCTGGTGTCTATTTGACCATGCCCTGAGCTGAATCAACTTGCTGAACCCCAGCCCTCGAACAAGCATCAAGTATGTTCTCCCTCCTCCTGCTTCCAGAATAAACTGGAGCAGAGAGTGCCTGTTTCAAAGTGCACTGTATGAAAATGCTGTTGTCCCAAGAAATAGCAATGGCCACAGAGAGTTACTGGAGTGTAGAGGTCAACCCACTTGGATTTTCTGGATTAACTTAATCCTTAACTAACTTCAAGGAAGGAGGAGATAAATAAAACTAGAGAGATTGTGGAGTACTAACATTTGGATATCTGTTTTGATAATTTTTTTAGAGAAAAAGAGAGACCCAATTATTTCTCCATAAAATTTCTGTCAAATATATTTCTTTAAAAATGAATTTCATTTTAGGCAGTTGTGGCAAGGTCTATCGTATTCACTGTGATAATCTGGCTCTAATTTTGCAAAGGCTTGGCAAGTTCACATTGGTTTATGCATCTGAATAGTCTCTCTAGCTTCAGCAAGATTATTGACGTGCAGAGTTACAGGCTGGAGAAGTCTCTGTAAGATGCAAGCCTCAGGTTTTACACTGGGGAAGAATAATGTCAAATTTGTAATTTAAAATCTTCAGGACAGGCAAATTTCTGAGCATGTGCAGTATCCTTTTTGTGAACCTCAGGATCTCAGCCGGTTTTGGTGAAAAACACAGAAAGCAATTAGCTTGCATCTTAGAGGCTAATAATAACTGAACCTTTTGGCAGATTTTGTGATGGGATGATTCTCTCTATGTTAGAAGCCAAATGAATTAATAAAACAGATTTTTAAAAATCACTTATTCTAACACAGTCATTTTCCTGTCAGAGGTGCATAAAAGCAAAGAATTTGCAACCTGGACTTTGGTACTTTTTGCTTTAGGCCTTTTGGTAAGGATTAATTTCATCCATTTGTGCCATGTAGAGCAGTTTTCCCTTTGGAGTGACAATCTTGTGTGTTCTGCTTGAGATCTGAACAAATTCCATAAAGTCAGTCCCCTTTATTTTCTCTTTTTATATCCAGGTGGTTGTCTGGATCTCATTGATAGAGGAAAATGTAATCACACACAGAAGTCATGATGGCAATGTCTTCCACGTAATGGGAAACAGTCTTTGGGGGAAGAAGCAAGAGCTGCTGTAAGAGAGAAGAGTGAAAGAGCAGTGAGATGTTCTCCAAGATATTGTACTTCAGTTTAGTTAGGGCTGCATAATACGTAAACAATGCATGAATGATGCTGGTTATGTGAAAACTTCACTATCTGACACAGGAATAGATGATTTTTGAAAAAATAGACATCACTTCCCCCTTTGAAAATATAGCTGGCTTTATCATGCATTGAATCAGATATGACATAATCGAACCTTCCCTTCACATTTTATTTCCCACCTGTGGAGTTAGCTAATGTAGGACAGTGCTGAGACACTAGTTATGTTATTAAAGGACTTTTCCTCATTGTCCCCTGCCCTCATTCTATGGTGAGTGGAGCTTCCCTGGACCAAATGCCAGGGAAGTTTTCTGTGTTTTTCTCCTACATGGCCAAACATGCCTAATGTGCAGTGGGCTTTTTAGCTGTTGTTTTGGTCTTGTTAACTGTAAGCCCAGAAGGTCTTGTCTCTTTCGCTGAATTGTGAAATACGCACTGATTCTTCTGAACAGGTTGTCTGGAAACCAAATGGTTATGCCTCTTATTTTTAAAATGTATGTAATAGTATCATTTGCTCTTACCTCTTAAAAAGACTGACATTCTCCTAAGCAACCAGAAAATGGTCTAAATGCTTCATCCTCACCTGGGGCTCACGTTCCTGATCTCATTCCTTATCAAAAGCAGTCATGTGCAGAACACAGACTGAAACCATTGCTGCCTAAGGCCACTGTTTAGGCCAAGAATAAATCTGATCAGCTGCAGACTTTTATTTTTCAGTGGAGCCTTTGCTTCTCCTGCTCCTTCTTCAAGAGAGACAAAAGCCCAAGAAAAACATTCACAAAGAACCTACCAGAAGCATTAGGCTGCTTCCTTCAGCTTCTCATGATGCATCCATTACCCTACTCTCTGAGGTCTGATGGTTTTGTAGTGAAACTGTAGAGTCTTAATGCAGGGCTGTCCTCGTCCAGTGTGACTTCTCTGAGCCTTGTTCTCCTGGTTTTCTTTCAGTGGAAATGCAGTGCTGCTTTGCATCCTGGGATTCAGGCTTCATGAAAACAGCCATCTGACAAAGCTTGGTTGGTTTTTTTTTTTTGGACGTAAAATAAGATGAAGGAAATTTTTGTTTGGTGCTCAAGTGAGCCACTCAAACATAGGCTTGCAATGCCAGCTTGGATGTTTTAGGGTATCCAGTCTTGCATCTGGGTGCCTGTATGGTAAGGTCCCAGTGTGGTGCCATGTCCTTGTGTCTGAGGGATAGGCACAGTTTAGCCATAGCTGGATTTTCAGTTCACTGAAGTTGGGGCCAGTATTTATCTGTGGAACTGCTGAATAAACTGGCTACTAGTGTGGTGCCCTATGGTGCTCCAAGTCCTTTGGAAGCACAGGGAAGTGAGGCTGGGTGTCTCCTCAGAGCACTGTTGGCTGTGTGCCTGTGCCCCAAGATCTCCCTTGATCTGAGGGCCCTGGAGGAGGCCCATTATTGGCTCCACAGCACTTGCTGTCACTTCACCTGCATGTCCCTGTCCTAGTGCCCTCCCTTTTCATTTCAGTGCCCAGTGCAAGTCCTGCCCACAGTGATCCACCCTACCTGGAGCTCTTTTAAAGAATAATAGCCTGCATGGAAGCAGGTTCAGAGAAGTTAGAGATCAGTACAACCTTTTGCTCATCTCTGCCTGTCTCTTTCAAGCAGCTTTTTAGAGGGACGATCTCCTCTCCTCCTTTCCCACTGCCCCTCTGCCCCAGCTCCTTCTCCTTCCTGCCTGGGAGTAAACAGTAGATGTTACATGTATTAACACTGAGCTCTAACACAATGCTCCTGGGCGTGCTCCGTGTGCAAGTCCCTGGCAGCCGTAAATTAATTAAAAGTAGACAGAAACCCTAGGAAAAAAGCAAGTTCCCTTCCCCCTTCCCCCCTGCCCCTCTTTTCCTTTCTCTCTCTGTGGGTAAATAGCTAATTCCTTTGTTCCTTGCTGCACTATTTCATTTCTGCCATCATTGTCCTCATTGTTCTCTGAAACAGGAGGGGTCTGGGCCAGGAGCAGCCAAGGTCTTGGCTAATGACGGGAAGTCTTTAAAGTTTGCGCTGCATTTCATCTTCTCTGTGGGAGTTTTAGGACGCATCCAGTGTTTGATCCCCACCGTGCAACTTTGCTTCTAGTTAATTAACAGATCCCCATTACACTCTCTCATCTGCAAGCACATGGGAGGCCTATCAGGAGGTAATTCAAGGCCAATCTGAGTGATGGCAGGAATTAGAGAAAACGGTTGTTTTAGAGTTCTAACATCCAGGAATAAAGCTCTCCCTTTGCAGAGGTGCCCTATAAATTTGGGCTTGTTTTGTTGTATCATTTTAAGTTTTTAAGTGATGTCCTTTGCAATCAGATCTGTTTGGGAGTTTTGTTTTTTTCAGGAAGAGTAGATGGGAAAGCAGTTTATTTGTGTTGCTGCTACTTTGCTGTGCTGGCAGCCTGCATGGTGTATGGTTTTGAGGGCCAGTTGAAACGAAACCGCAGTGTTATTAGCAAGATGTTTTCACCTTCCTTTCATTCCCAGCTTCCCCATTCCCACCAAGCCTATTATACAGGTTACAAGTATCTTATGGCAAGTTTTTAGTGTCGAGTAAAACCACCACAGGCCTCCCAGCTGCAGAGCTTTGTCAGGCTTTCAACTAAATACTGCCTCTCTCAGGAGTGCAACCTTCTGTCGACTTTGAATGTTTAGAGTTGTCTGATATCTCCCCCCTTGTTTCCTCTTCCCCACCCTATGAGCAATGACCCCCTTTAACTGACGAATTAGGGACTGCTCCTGCAGTTGCAATTCTCAGTTCAGCACTTGGCAATGAGAACCAAACCACGGCTATTTAGTGCAGCGTTAAATGGCCCACCACATTAGCCCCCTGGCATGCAAAGCTATTAGGTCGTTTTACTGTTGTTAAAGTTACATTTGTTAGGTGGAGTTGCTGCTCCAACAGAAACTTGGTAACGTGGAAAGGCACAGACAGTGTTTTGTGGTTGTGCTGTGTGGCTACAAGAGACCAAAGTTTCCCCCATCTCCATGAGGCGTTACAGGGGAAAGTTTTCAGCTTTGCTGCGATTGAGTGATCTCGATTCACATGATGCTGTGACAGCGAGTCACAGTGACCATGATGCTGTGGCAGCGAGTAATCAAATCATGACCGGTTCCTTACTTGTTCCCTGGTCAGCTCCCAGCAGGGCTGCAGAAAGGTGCAGTTACCCTAAGAGGGAGTGTCCAGTGTTTTGGGAGCTCTGGTTAGTGCTACACTTGGCAGGCTGTGTCCTCAGTGTGATGGGCCGCTGCTGGTACCCTCACCCAGTCCTCTGGCTCCTCGACACATCTCAAGGGAAGAGCAGCATGTTATTCTCAGGTGGCGGATGTTGGGCTGATGTGAAGACTCTGAGCAACCATGGCTGCACGGGGTTTCCCCAGAGTCTCCTCCAGCCTGTGCACTGCAACACCATGCCGCCCAAGAAATGGGTCTTTGTCAGAAATGCTTCAAACCTCCCTCAAAACAGGCTCTCACAGATGAAGGATTCATTGTTGTCTACTATGAGTGAAAAAAGAGTATTATTTTGATCTTGTCATCAGGGCTGTCTGGAAGATCCTGAACACAGGTTCTTGTAGCTGCAGAGGTCACTGATCACACTGGGAGGTGGGATTAATGTCTGGCCATGAACTTAATGTACAAGTGTAGAAAATGGTGTAGAAGGTATGTGCACCTTTGGTTCAGTACAGCGTGCTAGATTGTCCAGTGCCTAGTCTTGGTCATTGTCTAAAAACAGTATTAATTGTCTGCTTTTTTAAGGAATCTACTCTCTTATATTCTGAATAAATATTAACTAAAATATTTTAAAATGTATATGTGTGTGTATATATATATCTGTATCTATATATAATGCCATATATTGGAGAAACATGCTTTAATATAAGGAAAAAACATAGGGAATACAAACAGGGAGGCCATCAAAGAGAATGATTTCTTATTTGAGCCTCAAATACTAGTTTGAATCCTGACAGGGTCAGCAAAGCCTTCAGTGTTCCTGATTTTTCTCCAGCTCACTGAAGGTTTCATGGACAAGAAGTAAAGGAGTGACATCCTTTTCGTCCACCTAAGACCCAGTGTTCTGTGGAGCCAACTGTAGGTACAGGAGTTTGCTCAGCCTGCCTGAATGATGCCTTTTTTTCTTGTTCTTACTCACATTGCAGTGATTTGCATCCTGTGTTTTTGCAGCAGCAATACCTCTCCGTTGCTGGATACAAAGACATTGTAAAGCACTTACTGATTCTTTGGGGTGGGAGGGGGAATGGATGCACTGAGGCGAAGTGGAGCTGTTTGATTTAAGCATAATGAAATGGGCAGCACGTTCACAGTTAAGGCACCCTGTTGCTGATGTAGGATCAGCACTGGGATAGACAGGGTCCTCAGCTGCTAAGCAGGGATGCTTGGATGTGCCACAGGGTTTCAGAGAGAATCCCCCTGCAAAGGCAAGCGTGTGCCAGTATTGTAGAGCGCTTGTGCCAGCCAGCTTGCAGGGTTGATTTGGCATTTGGCGTATTGGTAGCGGCTGCCAGTGTGTGTGGTGGAAGAGAAGGGAATAGACAAGAAAAACACAGGGGTTTAAAATAAAAATGTAAAATTATTTGCTTTGTGCCATATGGACTTCAATATTTTGACAAAACTAAGGCCAAAATTAATCATGCCAGGTTAGAGTTTTTGTTCAAAAACATATGTATAACTGTCCCCCTGAGTGTGTGTTTGAGTTGCGATTTTCATCCAGGAAAACCTTAACCTTTTCAGTTTCTTGTTCTCTGCTCCACTACCAATTGTTCCACCCAGACGAACTTTTCCTATTGTGTGAAAGTTTAAAATAGTTTTGCTTTATTGAAAGTTAAATCTCTAGGGTTTTGTAAAGGATTTCCTTTTTAAAATTTTGTTCAGAAGACTTTATTTTCTTTATCTTTTCACAGAACTAAATGGATTTTAACAAGAGCTGTCTTGTGTCCAGACTGGACTGTTTGGTCAAAAAGAAGGGAGGAAGGGATGAAGGAGAAGGGGGAACCAGGGCTGCTAGTAATGGTTGGAGAGCCATTATATGAAAAGTGGAAGTCCATTATGCCTTTCCTGCTTGTCCTGACTAAGATGCTGTTTCCACTGCATGTACAGCACAGGGATTCCAATACAGGATTTAAGTTTAAAAATATGGAATCTTGCCAATTTCTGGATTTAAATTTATAAAGTAACCATTCATAACATCTACAGAAATATGACCTTTTGCACCTGTGAACCACTGCGTTTCTCACTAAAATGTTTTCATCAAGCACCCAGCATCTTACTGTAACTGAGGATGTTATTCAGGCTTGCCCTGTATTAGGCCATTAATGGACAAGCTTGTCTGTGCATTGAATATTTTTCTGCACTGGTTCCTGTTGTAGCACTTTGCTTCACCACTAAAAATGCCATATGGAGTGTACCTTAATCCACTTCAAAGGCAAAGCTCAACTGTACAAAGGCACTCCTGAAAAGAAATAAGGATGAGTGTGGAGTGGAGCTGTTCTGTATTAGCTTTTCAGGGCTAGTTTGTTATGTATACAAGTCCACATGATGATAGGAAATATTGAAAGAGATATTTTTAGAGTTCAGGTGTGATTGAATTGGGTGGTTTTGTTCATCCCACTATAGAGATATGAGATGGATATGAAATTCAAATATAGATATCTATCTTTTTAAAGTTTAGAAATGTTCAGAGGCAGGATTTAGGCAATCTTTAATTCATGTATGTAAGCAATACTATGACTATGTGAGGACAGTAAATATATCTCTATCTGTGACTGATCTCAAGATCAGCCTATCTATTATCATAAAGCCCCTCCTTCGAGAATGGGAAGTGGGTGGAAATTTGAAAGAACAAATTTAAGCAACTGGTTTCCTTTCACTTTTAAAACCAAATAGTGAGAGAGGCATAAAAGACCTTCAGTTTGGATGATAGCGAAACATTGGTTTGAAGTTCCAACTAAATTGCATTTCTTGTTCTCTGCTGTTGCCTGTAAGACTCAAAAAAAAAAAAAAATTGGACAAGCAGTGATTAGTATATAATAATGTATTTTCAAATAGCTTATGGTATTATGAAAACAAAAATTCAAAAGGCCAATATACTGACAGTTAAAATCTGTCTAAGGGGCAATAGGGGGGAACCTTCACAAAAACAATATGCTGATTGCATGCAGCTACCCTGCCGAGTCAAATCTTAAATAAATTATACATACATAGCTGTACTGGAGCTGAGAAATGAAGCAGTTTAAAATGTTCCTGGTTCTGTGCTTTAGGCAAAGCCTGTATCCACTCTGTGCCCTTAATGCATCAGACATTTGGTCTGTTGGTTTGAGTGTCCTGCCCAAACCAAAGGAACTGGGCACTACCGGGTGCTTCAGAGGCCAGTGGAAAAATACAGCTTTGCACTAGATCAGATACAGGGAAAAGTGTGGGTGATAAATAATCTCTCTTGATTCTTTGATAAGGAATCCCTTTCTCTCAACTGCACCACACGCCCCCAGTCCCCTCCACCCACTTGTAAGAAATCCTGATGAAGTACTGAAATGTTGCATATTTGGTAAAGATTTTTCCCACAGAAACCAATTTATGCATCCGAAAATTCGGTTTCTAAGCAGCGGAAGTTCTTCAGGAATTTGGGTCAAATCTGATAAGTAATTTCAGCCAAAATAAAGATGAAAATAAAATTCTGAACGTCAAAATGATTCATTTCAATACCCATGAAACAAAGTATTTTGATTCCCTGGGATTTCCAAGAAGACTCATTAACTGTACAGTCTAGTGATAAGGGCTGCTCAAAGGTACCCATGTTCTCATCCTCTTCCTTCCTAAATTGAAGAAAGGTCTTGGATGAAATTTTTCTTCATCTTGCATGCCATTCTTAGTCCATCTATATGTACAATCATGCATATCTGTTCATGGAAGGAGAAACAGAATAATAATTCTGTAGGTGTGTGAGCAGGCTATTCCATGTGAAAACAGCTATCTGGGGTCCACTCCTTGTGCCAGGGAATATGTAAGTGCTTATCCAGAACTTCGACTGAAAAGACTGATAAGGAGATCCTGATGTACCACTGGTCTGGGCAGATATGAGAGTGTGGTGCACACACAGATCCTTGCTCTAAATTATACCTAATTTAAGTTCCAGTCCTGATCTCAGTGAATACTTGAATCCCTAAGGCACAATGGTAAGGAGGGTTTGACAGCAGCATCTTGTTCATGAGATCTACTTTTAAACTGTTGGCAGCACTTTTTTTTGCCCAGCAAAAGTTTCCTTAACCCACAGTTATTGGTAAAATTCCCCTTTCAACAGTGGAAACTCAGGTTTGGACCGAAAGTAGCAAAAATAACCCAGAAACACTGTTAATATTAACATGCTCTGCTCAGGTTTTCATGAGTTTCTTGGGATTAAATTGCACTTCCTAAACATCAACTAAAATCTATGCTAAATGAACACAAAGTTTTACCTCCTACTCAGAAAGTAATCCAGTTTTGGTCTTGGGCTAACAGAATCAATCACATTAGTGACTGTAAACGCAGCACAAGGGGATGCAAGCAAAGAATACTACTGCTCTAAGTGTACTGTCATGAAATTCTGGCTGTTCTACCAAACTCCCCTTTCAAAGGTTCAGTTAAATTACAGTGAAAAAGAGCAAAATTTGGCCCTTACTTCTTCCGTAGTATCGATTGCTTGCTATCTTTTTATCAGTTTCATTTGCTAGAATAGGTACTATTTGAACTTAGTTTAAAAAGTATATTTCAACATCACTTGGCCACAAACAGAGGCTAATGTGTCCAGCTTTCAGATGGCTTATTACCATTCGAATACTCTGGAGATAAATTATATTAAAAGAAAGAAAGAGAAAAAAAAAAAAAAGCCGTTTCAGCTTCTGACTCATTCTAAATGGAGACTTAGCTCTAAGTAATCAAAATTGCTTTGGTTGTGCATAGCAGCATTAAAAGCCTTGTCCACTAATTGAGTGAAGCGGCTCCAGTGAAGCAGCCTTGCCCCCTCATTATGTGATCTTGCAAGTGCTGTTTGTCATCATTGCTTGCTGGTCTCAATCTAGCTGTGCTGCTGGTGCAAATTAATGCTAATTCCTTGTGACAGGCTGTGTCCATCCAGTGAAACCACAATACGGATCTCGTGCCACCCCTGCCCTGCTCCCCTTTCCTCCCCACACCTACCGAAGTCTGACTTCCCACCTCAGGATATCACCCCTGACTTAGCCCTCCAACTCCTTCCAACTAACTGGTGTGTCAGGGCGTGTTGTGGCCGGAGTGATGGATCGCACCCCGTGCTCTGCTGAAACACTGTAGGGAGACGTGTCAAACAAAAGGCAGCGTTTCCTGGTGGCTCAGGACATGGGTGTCATCATCCACCACCTTGTGCAGCCAAAGGACTACTGGCAGTGTGCTCCAGCAAGCAGGAGAAACCAGTGGGTAACGCTTTAAAATCAAAGTTAGCTAACATCCATGGAGTGTTGACATGTCATTACTGTGCTTTTACACTATGGGGGTTTTATTAATTTATTAAATTTCTACTTCCATCCTGACTTCAAGAAATGGTCTTAGGAAAGGAAGTATTGGTTGGGAGCTTAGAACTCAAGAAATCCATGCCTTGCTTTTCCTCACATTTGTCCCTTTGCAACAGATGCTTATACTCCCTTTTAATAATAATCTCTACTTCTCATCTTTTGGTTTTGCTGTCATTTTAAATTACAAACTGTGCTGTGAGGGATGTCTGTATCTTTCTATGTGTGGGGATCTACAAGGGAGCCCTGGTTTCAGCTGGGGCTTCTGTCCCAGATTCTCAGCTGGTATAAGTTGGCAGAATGCCACTGAGGTCACTGAGTGTATGTGAAGGGTCTGTGGGACATCATTGTTATTTGCATTGCTGGAGAGAGGGAATCTTCAGCCAGTGTGATCTTAGCCCAGATCTTAAAAGAATTAGCACCCAGGCATATGTAGTCTTTCCTCACTTCAGTTATTTTCATTTTAAATTAAAATGAACAATTTTTACATGAAAATTGAACACTTCTAGAAAAAAATCTACTTCAAAGCAAAATATTTATACTTTCATTGGGAGAAATTTATGGGATTGTTTTGAAATTAGTGCTTTTTAGTACATTTTTCACTTCAAAATCAACTCACCAATTTCTCACTTTAAATATAATATTTTGGAGAGGAAGCAGGAAAAGGAGAGAAATTTAGATCAAATCTTAGATTTTTTTTTTTTTTCATAGTTCAGAAGAATCCAGAACTGATTGAAATCAAGATTATGGTTCCAGGTTCATCCTAACTAATGTTAATCACTTTTCTAAGGTCACTAGATTTTGAACACTGTCACCTGAGCCTGCCTCTTTAGAGCTAGAGTGTTTCAGCCCCCATTAGGTTTTTACAAGCCTTGGGGCAGTCTGTCCATCTCTGCTGGAGGAATCCTGGGCCAACTTAACCCAGCTGAGTTGAAGTTAGGTTTTAGTCATCACTTCTCAACAGGTTATTGACTCAGGAATTTTTTTCTTTTTTTGTGATGCTAAAAGGTCCCCAAGATGAGCTGTTATCATTGAAATATAACGTAGCCCCATCTACAGTTCTATTCATCAATACCAAGGTTAATGCCATTGTCCCTGTTCCACAGAGGAGACACCCAAAGCAAGGGAAGTGACTTGGCAGAGGTCAGCCAGGAAAGACATGTTTCCACCCACACCCCATGCCCCCGGTCTCGTGGTATTTATTAGGAGAGAACATAAACAAGGTTCTTCTCTTAACCTTAAATCCTAGAGTCACGTTGGACTTTCAGCTCAATTAATTCTTTCCTCAGTGGATTCGAAGATTGAAGATGTGATTTCTAACAGTTCCAAGTCAAGTAAATAATCTTCTACAAGAATTTTTGGATAAAATATCACGGTACCATATTGCTGATGCATGATCTGGGGATTTTGGAGTATGCCTGGAAACAGCATTTTCAGAATCTGCAGCATCCTAAAATATCTCATATGGATGCATGGACTATTTAATGCACAAGACTACAGGTACATATTTTGGATGCTGAGTCCCTGTGGATGTATCACAGGAGGAGGTCAGAACTTCTGACCACAGAGAGAAAAGGTTAGTTGCTTTCGTATCCCACACTGTGCCCAATTGACAGGACAAACACGAAGTTTACTGCTTGAGTGTAAGCTCAGAGATCTCTGTGTTGGGTTGAAATAATTTCTCAGATTTACAGCTATATATATAGCTGGTGATACAGACAAAATAACAGGATCAATACTAGAGGTGCAGATGAATACTCTCTCAAATGACTGTGGGAAACAAATCTTAGTTTTGCTGAAGAATAAAATTGTCAAGCTATTTAGCTCTCTGCCAAGTGTCTCCATTGAAAGCAACAGCAGAAGTCCTAACTGATGTCAGTACTGCAGGATCAAGCTCCAGATGTTATAGGACACTTGCATGTCCAATGTGAAAAACTTTGGGTTCTTTGAACTGGCAAAAAATATCTTTAATTTAGATTACATATAATCATTTTTAATTAGAGATTTAACTTGGTTAAGTATAATCAGGTAGCTATTGTATAATTTAAATGGCCAGTGATTGTTATTTGATAATAACAACTTACATTTATATAGTGCTGTATATCCCAAAGGGATCCCAGATGATTTTAAAGACTCAACAATAAAATGCACAACAAAGTAAACATAATTTACAATTACAGCATTACTAGAAAATATGAGGATATTAAAAATCTGGCAGTCTGTGGCTTGCCTCTGCTCTCATTTGAATTCATTAGCCAAGCTCACCCAGAGTGCAAATGAATTATTAGTGGTTCTGCCATATCTGATTTAAGAAATTTTCTGTACAAGTACCTCCTCTGTACTGGGAGGGTAGTAAAGGGTGTAAATACCCTTCTGAAGCTTCACTCGTGCCAGTTGCTTAAGTGGAATGTTATTTTTGGAGTCTGTTGAGACGCTTGAATTCCTCCCTCTCTTGTTTGGGTGGTTGTTGTACAGTGTTAGACTCTGAGGCTGGTTTCTTGTTAGATGGGAGGAGGCTTAAACAAATGCCACATGCCTGCAACATCAGAGTGGGAATCAGACAGTGCTTTGTACAACCAGTTCTTTTTTCATATGTAAGTCTTGAAACAGTTTAAAATTCAACCCTGTTACAGCCATTTTTGGGTTCTCCATGTTGACATTTCACTGAGGTGAACAGAGCAGTTTATGCCTCTTGAGCTGCTCTTCCAGGCTTTTGCATGGTCAAGTTTCTCCACCAAAAGGGTTGTCAAGCACTGGAACAGGGTGCCCAGGGAAGTGCTGGAGTCACCATCCATTGAGGTGCTTGAAGGATGTGTAGACATGGCACTTAAGGACACAGTTTAGTGGTGGATCAGCAGTGTTAAACCATTCAGTCCAGTCGTTAACCTTAAGGGTCTTTTCCAGTCTAAATGATTCTATGATTCCAAGTTTGTACTTTCACTCCTTAAATACACATTGTCAATGCTGAAGAAGATGAAAACTTAAGGGATGTTAACATCTTCTACTGTAGCACCTAAGGGAAGACTACCCTGGAACTGCAGCTGGGCACTGGGAAAGTTCTGCTGCAGCTGGCACTTCAGAGACAAGAGGCATGGCGACAGTCCCTGCCTTTTAGAGGGTGCTATAGAGGACTTCAAAAACATAGAAGTGAGAATCACAGAATTGTTTGGGAGGGGAATCATTGAAGTGATGGGACTACTTTCATTGCTGACCACAAAAACAGAGCCAGGAAGGCAAATGCTAATTTTGTGGATGGGTAATACAGGTCACTTGCTTTGTGTTGTGCCTTTTCTAATGTCTAATAAATTTTAGTCTAATTCTGAAATATTTCCAGAACCCCTGAAATACTCTTGGATTATAAAGTGTTTTCAACTGGTGAGGCAAGTTGTTTGCACCTGAAGATAAAGATATATTGCTATTAAACATAAATTTGGGACTGTGCAAAACGATGTGTAAACTACTTTTTTTCACTGGTTTGCCAGAGTCCTTGTCCACTGAGATGGTTTTCAGTTTCTGAAAATATTAATTTTTCCCTGCCTTTTGGCCACAACATGTGAAAACAGTCTACTTCAAATAATTTAATCTTAAAACCATAGTTCTTTCTCAATATCTGAGCTTTTCTTTAGTTTCTGTTTTAACACTCATAATGATTGTGTGAAAGTTGTTTGCAGATACTGTCTTGTTTTTCAGATTTGTAATGAAGCATGAGGGATTTTTACATTTTGTGGCAAAAGTTTTGCATGGTTCTTACTGTAAAGCTTTCACAATTAAGTTGTTTTATTTTTGGGAGATGGAAGAAAGGGAAATAGTGACTTAGAGACAAGTTTTCTGCTCCATTTCCTCTATGTAGCAGATGATAACTCTCAAGTACAAATGGTGCTACACCCAAGACACTGAGCTCTAATTTTTGATCCTACATGCACTGGTGGCCTATTTACTAATCTGTAATCACCAATAAATTTGTTGTAATGTAGTTAAGAGCCTGATCTCTGAGTAACATTGAGCAAACACTCTCAAATAAATATCCTTGTGGACCTTCTGAAATTCCTTTCCACGGTGTTTTTGGTCAAACCTTTCTCGACACCACTACAACCAAGCACTGGGAATCAAAACTACACGTAACTCATAGGGAAGTGCTATGAAAATTTTGTTTCTTTCTGAGACTGTATTTAAGAGTAGGGTTAACAATTATGATAATAATAATAGCAGCACTTGTGATCATTAGACCTTGGAAGAGGATCCAGGTCGTTTCACACATCAGCAATGCACAAACTAATGGAAGAACACCAAGCTGGACAGTGTCTTGTGTGTCCTGCTCTGTTCAACACAAGTCTGTTAGAAATGCTGATATATGAAAGACAAATTGTCCTTCCATATGGGAAGTTGTAGCTTTTCACTTACAGCTCCCCAGCTTTGCAGAAAAATTCCCTCTTGTTCTGGTTAAAGTTGTCGTACATTTTGAAAAGTCTGGATAGATCCTACTAGACTAGAATCCAGCCAAGGACATCATCTTCTCTGGAAGGAAATCAGTATTCTTCCTTAAAGAGACTGGAATTTTTTTAATATTTTAAGGCATTACTGAAAAGAAAAAAGTTTAAACATGTCTCTTTTTTTTAATGGTCTCATTATTAGTTGGAATTTGAGGACTGAACTAGTAATTACTAATCAAAGTCTACCTGTGGGAGCAAAAACTAGATGGAACCTTGTTTCACTTATTTAAACATTAATCTCTACAATTTGAGATTAAACAGATTTCCCCAGGTTACCAGTAGTAGCCTTCTCTGTACCTGTAGGCCATCTACTAAAAAGTGAAAAAATGTGCACGTGTTGGTGACAGAAATGTCAGAAAAATGTGACTGGCTTTGTTTTAGGCATCATTACACATGGGTGGATTTTGTGGGTGAAGCATGGAAATGAAGGGCAGACTGGATGGAATAATTTTTTTATTTGTAATTAAGCTGTAAAATGTTCAAGTCATTTTAAATCCCAGTGGTCAGGACTTAGGTACAATATCATCATTGCAGTGCTTTTAGAGGAAATAAGAAGTAAATAAAAGAGAGATTAACTTGAGTGGGAGCTTTAATTTTTATTAAGGTTTGTAGTTTTAGAACAGAAAGTGACATGACATAAGGAATGGCAGTGCATTAGTGAAAGCAGGTGTCTGAAAGAAACTAGTCTGTGTTTGTGGGAGCATGAAACTGTTGAAAAGAGCTGCTACTTTCACACTGTCACATAAAAACTCCCGATGAGCCTGGCAATGAAGCGTAGAGAAACTCTCCCTTGTTTGTCCAAGAAAAATAGTGCATGCAAGAAAAAATAGTATAAATAGCTCTGGGCTTAGTTTCTGTAGTGTTTGATATCAGTCTTTAGGACTCAGAGAGGCTCTAAATGAAAGCATGAAAGTCCTGGGATTTTGTTATGAAAACTTCTTTCAAAATACTTTTACAAAACACCTTTAAAATGTTGAAGAAATGTGTTAGAGCTAACCTCAGGAGTGGGAAATAATTGTGAGTTATTATTACTGCAAATTCTATAAAGCATCTCCTTTGTATGTTTATAGCATATACAAAGTATAAATAATAGCTGATTAGTAGTCTAGTGTCAGAGCTCTCTGTTTTCTCCCCATATTGGATAAATCTCCTACTGATGGATCAAACATTTAATCAATCTAGTAACATGGCCTTCAGCACTATAGTATCTGAGTGCCTCCCAGTGTTGGAACGCTCAATAATGCTTGGTTTTTCTCCAGTTACTCTGTACTCCTTAATTTGATTTTGTTCTTAGTTACACTGATGTAAATCTAAAACTACTCCACTGATTTTGATAGAGGAAGCCACCATTTATGAGCCTGAAGAGCAATATCTGTCACCCCCCCACCCTTGCAATTCCCCAGCTATTCTTAAGTTGTACTATTAATAATATTTATTTGACTTATTAATCTGCTCCCTCATTTATTCTCCCTGTTCCTGCTGCATCTTTTTTTCTTCTACCACTTTGGGTACGATCCAAAGTCCGCTGAAATGGCTGTCAGTCTCACTATTGATTTCAGCTGACTGGGGTTCAGTTTCCCACTTGTCTCTCCCTCCTTTTTTCCCCTCTGCAGCTCCTGAAGGGTTCTGTGTGAGTTTGTGCTCTGATTAATTAAAGTTACATGTATTTCTACAGTTTTGTGAATAAGCACCTTGCTGTACTGGAATCCTAATCCCCATATTTTCCTTAATACCCATTGCTTCCCTCAGTTTTGTTTTCCTTTAATGAGAGCTCCCTTTCCTCCTCGTGCCACAGGTCTTGATCTCAGGTTCAGCATCTCATATTTTAGGGAGAGCTTTGCTATGAGCCTGATCTGACTTCTGTAGAAAAATCAGTAGAGAAACCCCACTTCCCTCAGATTTTTATTCAGGAGAGTTGTAGTGAATATGAAAAGGATTTTGAATGAGATAGTTGTGACTTTTCCTTCGATATTTTTTTTCTTTTCTTTCCCCTTGCCGCCTTCAGTGTTGGAAGGAAGAAAATAAAAAGGAGTTGAGAATTTAAGCTGGGAGACTTGGCAGGTAAGAGGTGTGTTTACTTCCTTGCCAGTGAGGCGTTTCTGCATGTGCTGATGTGAATTGGCAGCATGTTGGCTCCACTCTGGGAGATGAGGCTGGTCCAGGGCCTGCACAGTCCAGTTGAGTTCTTTGATCCTTCACAGGCTTTTTGTGTCATTGCGGGCAGAGGCTTCACTTTGCTCACCTGCAACAGGGGCAGAAAGGCTTCCCTGCAGCAGGAGGGTGGCTTGAGGAGAAATGCAGGAAAGACTGGGAAGTAATGAGCTGGTGTAAAAGGTGGCAGAGCGTGTGAGCTACTTGGACAAACTTGCCCGGTTTGAGGGTAACAGCTGGGCTGTGTGGACAGCTGGGCTGGTGTTTGCATTATTTCAAGAAATGTTTTGCTAAGGTACTTGGGTACTATCTGTAACTTCACTGTGTTACCTTCTTTGAAACCTCGTTTGATTACTTTACTCTCATTTCCTGTTTTACATGGTTTTAAATGGGGTGAAGGTGAAATACAATATAAGCAAGATACAACACTTGCTTTCATATAAGAACCATGCTGAAAGCACAATAACAACATTGGAAAGCCATGCACTACTCATTGGACAACCGCAGTTTGCAAAGACAGTTCCTAAGGGCTTACTTGAAGCACATCTAGGGACAAAAGGCTTTTCATGGGAACAAAAGCCACAGCTAGGCTGCCAGATTTCAAACCTTCCTCTGAAGCTCGAAGCACCAAAGTATTTTTCAGAGGAGGAGCTTGAAGAATTTTCAGTGTAATATTGTGTACCCTTGTTCTTGGGAGAAGTTGTCCCATTTCCAAAGCTCACAGCCTGAGGCAGTCATGCGTTGGAGATAAATCAGCCGAAACGGCAAAATACTGCCAAGGTATGAACAACTGCAGGTAGTTGTTTAATCGCTTGTGTCAAGTAATCTTAATAACAGGTATGGCTACTGATCCAGTCAATTATATAAATTGTCCTGCTGCCTTTCCTGGGCTCTTACTGAGGCAGAGCTATTGATACCCAAGATGTGACTGTGTGCAGCTGCAGTATTATGACTGCCTTAAAAGACAGAGCTCACCCAAACAGGGAGGGACTGATTTATTTCTGCTTCTCTGCTTTTTCTCTGTGGTGCTCTGTTGCGAGAATCTTGGATTTTCTTCCCCCTCCTCTAGATTTGTGAGAATATATTTAAATTTTAATATTCAGAGGCCCCAAAGATGTAAATAGCACTAAGGTAAGTGTTGCCCTGTTTGAAATTCCCTGCTGGGTCCACCTGTCATGCTTTGTCTGATGTTGGGATAATAAGCTCTGTGGGGCAGTAAATGCCTCCCTTACTCATCCACACAACCCTTTGCTGCTTTTTGGAGGAGGCTTCGAGCAACACGTCATGGGAAAAATACCAAACTCCTGCGACTGAGAGTTTGCAGGCACATGGAGCAAGCTTGGCTCAAACTCACAGATCAAAAGAAGTTTGTGGCTGATAAGAGAATAAATCATTTTCTGATCTGAAATAATCTGGTCCCTAGCACTTATGAGAAGACTCACCAGTATTATAAAAACTGATTTAGTTGCAAAATTTTTTGTCTGAGAATAAAGTATTTGTGTTTTCAGTGTATGTTACTAACAGACGTCTGACAAGTTGGACATATTTGGCTTGGAAGAATTTAACTTCTGGGTTTGGATATTTGGGTTGGTTTGGGTTGTTTTTATTTGCCAATGCTTTCTTGGTTTTTTGCAATTTTCAAACCCATATATTGGCATCTGTTTTTTTGCTGTGAAGTTACATCATCTCCAAGCAAACCTGTGTAATGCATCAGGCTGTCTCCCTATGCGTACTGGGTCATATGTTTACTATTAAAGCTCAGTTTCTGTGCTTTTTCATAACAGTTTAGTTGTCTGCAGGAGCTGGTAGTTAAAGCATGGCAGGCTGGAGATAATTCTTTAGGCTCAGCCTCTGTTTCCACTGCCTTTGATCAGGATACATTCGACTTTCAAATATTGTTTATAAATTATTTTTTCACATGCTGCTTTTGATTTTTGTAGATATGCCCTTCCACACAATAGGAATAGTGAGTGATTTCTCATTATAGCTCCTTAGCATGTAAACATTATGTTACTGTAAACTCTGATCAAATTTGAACTGTAAGTGCAGGTAAGAATAGAAAGACATGGATCGTCCTACAAAGATATTGCAGTTAGAGTGGCAACAAATGACATGGAAAAGGTGGAGAAGACAACTGTCAAATACAGCATGTTTGTTTATATACAAATGTACTTAAAAAGAGAGGTACCCTTGTTTATTCCTGCAGTTTAATTTAACATCATAGTAAAAAAAAAAAAGATACAGTAGAAAGATCAATGTATAAAAAAATTTGAACCATGTGGCATAACTTGTCTTCCTGATAAAAAGGAAAAGCAGCCAGAGATTGAAGGAGTTGGAATGTTGGTATTTTTTTATGGATAGCTTGTCTTAAAGTCATTAAAAGTAAATTATTCAACCTTTTTCCAAATAAAGTAGGAATTTTTATGACTTCTCCCTCTATATGATTTTGATGAGGAAGAGTTGAGTATCAGTAGAGTTGCAGAAACCTCCTCCACACAAATGTGGTAAAGCATCTTATATCTCTGTGGTCTGCAACTTGTACACCCAGTGTAGGCTGGAGAGAGTAGCTCTATGAAATAAGGAAAGGGAGTTTGTCTGAGGTTGTATTCTCACTGCAGATTTTGCTTCCAGCTGGTAAATAATATAAATGTTCTTGGGCAAAATTTCATTATAATCCCATTTTCTGTTGCAGATACAATTTTGGTCAACCTGAGAATTTAAGTCTGTTTGTGTGGTGACAGTGGGAAGTGGGTTGGGAGGAATTGCTGTTACTGTATTACTTCCCCTCCAAAAAGGTCTCAAAATGAAACCAGCTGCTAAATTGGTAATCTACAATCTCACAATATTTGCATGCATTTCTGAGTTTGGCTGTGAGAGGGAGGAAGCCCCTGTTCTTGCACATCTTTTGTTTTCTGTGTCATCCTGAACTTTGAAATCTGAATCTCTTACTTGCATGGATGGCTTTAGTTTTGGGGGGTTTTGTGCTAGTTTTTGTAAAAATCCAAGACTGAGGCTTGTTTGCAAGAGTGGCTTGTGAGTGTGTACCTCTGACTGATCATTAGACCCACTAGGTCTAAAGAGCATCATATTTATGTTGAAGGAGCAGGTCCAAATCATAATGTGATGTTTTATTGGAGTGTTTATATGTGAATTTGCTTACTGTTATGTCAACTGCAAGAACTGTCGCCTAAGAAGGAATTAGGATGATTTACTAGCACTTAAGAGACTTAGGATAAGGCTCTTTCCTGTGCCTTCATTTTGTGCCCAGCAGTTGCTCAGGTAACCGAGAATCAGTGGATGAATATTCCCAGACAACACAGGTTAAAATCATGCACATTATCCAGTGATATATCCATGAAAATGTGATGAAACAGGAAATGATAACTGAAGAACCTGAGTGCAGCAGAAACATGTGAAATGTCCTTTCTGCCTGTTCTCACAAACAGAAACTATAGGTTTGTTTCTCCGTTTAAAAAAAAATTCAACCAAGACTGGATTCCTTAACATAATCTTCATGGGTCTGGGTATCATTAGGTAGGATGGGTGACAATCTTCTTGCCTAAAAATCACTAGCAATGAAAATCAAAGTAGATCCAAGAAACAGCCAACTCATCAAATGTTACCTCTTCCTAAAAGCAGTGAGAAAAGGCAGCTGAGATTGGGAATGAGAAGTGGACCTAGAGTCTTGGAGAAACACTGTAAACCTAGAAATGCCTTGGCTCACTCTGCTTGGGATCTGAAGTTACAATCCAGTGGTTTATCTGCTTGTTTCTGCCTTCCTTTGTGAACAAATTCTCTGTGTGCATGACTGGATTCTTTTTACCTCTTTAGTTTAGGTTAGAATGCTCCTGGTCACTTTTCTGCTTTTTAGAAACACTTTTTCCAAACAAAAAATGTCTGCCATTAAAAAGCCAAGTTGCCCCTGATGATAAGTGATTCCTCTGCCATTCTCCTATGAACAAGTTTGGGGTTTATATATATGTGTGCCCTGCACATGGTACACTTTTTTTGGGTACATCATTTTCTTTTTTTCTTTAGATAGTGGGAGTGAGTGAGTCAGCAGTTTAAAACTCAAGTACTTAATTTGTGCTTCCCTATCACAAGTCCCATTGCTCTTCCCAGTCTTGGTCTGCAGGATCTGATTGTCCCTGGTGTGTCTGGGCCAGCTGAAGGGCAGAGTTTCTGGAAAGCTTTGTTTTTCTTTGCCTTTGAGGCTGTGTGTGGGTGTTCACTTCTTGTTCACTTTTTCTGAAATGGGAAATGCTCTTTATTTGAGAAAAAAAAAAGTAGTTGAGCTTTATTTGTCTGCTCTGCTTTCCATCCATGTTCAATAACATCGCTTCCCACTGGGAGGTGTTGGTCCAGCCTACCAGGAGATGGTGTGCATCTGGACTGTTTTTCTGAGGGGATGAGTTAACTCTCCTTCTGCAGGTGTTGTGGACACCTCAGAACCTGTGAACATCAGCTAGTGAACATTTTTTCATGGTTTTCTTTAAGCATCATTTAAAAGTTAGTTAATATTCCAGCAAATGTCAGTTCTATGGAGCTGTTGAGCTTCTCTAAAATTCAGGGTCAATGCAGTGAACAAATCCTGCTGTCTCTTTTTGGCCAATATCATGACAGAACTTTGAGAAGTTTTTGCCTTCTTTTCTGCTTCTTGTCAGATATTTGTTCAACAAAGGAAAGAGACCACATCATTTAGCAATTTCAGTTCTGAAGTGTAAGTAGCATTTGTGGTGTTTGCTTCTGTGAAAAAATTGTAGTTTTTAATTTCTAGTATTTTAATCCCTTTAAAGACAAAGATGTTAAACAGATTAATGTGGTCATATGAATAAGTAAACATATATAAAAATAGAGTGAATTAATAAAGCAAATTAACTTGTTTATTGTAAGGATGTAAGATAGATGTGCCTGCTTTTCATGTGGAATTCTTGGTGGCCATAGAGAGACCAAACCAAGTTGAACCCCTTGTTCCCACAGGGCAGGTATGACCTGTGCCCAGGGCTTATTAAGTGTATGTGTTTGCTCCACGGCTTCTCCAGAAGGAGAACTTCAGGTTTTAGTGCCTGTGCTTTGTTGATCCAAAGTGCATTTTGACTGTGGCTTCCTCAGAGAGGAAACAAGATCTATCAGAGTTATCTGGGTGACTTGTGCTGGTTATCTGCCACATAAACTCACCACAGAGCAGCTCAGAACTGTTATACAGGTTGCTGATACGGCACAGGGAACATCCAATGCTGAGCACGAAAGAGAATGGAGAAATGATGAGCAAGAGCTTACAAAATAATTTCACATTGGGAGACTTGAAATCAAATGAAATATTAGTAAAAGGAATTTCAGGTTTAGTGGTTGTTGCTGCTGCTGTCATAAGCACAATTAGAGCTGTCCAGTTTGTCTGACCTATTGCCCTGAAATGCTGCTGCCAGTTATCACAAGGAAGGCTGGGTGTTTCTGACATACCCAAATGCACAGCGGAGCTCTGGCTCTTCAGAATCTGGACCAAATTCCCATGTTAGGAACAGGAGTCAAATGGCCATCCCTTCTCCTGTGCTAACACACACCCCACCATTAGCAGTCTGAAGGCAATTTTAATAAAATACATAACCCTGCTGAGCTAGTCTCAGAAGATAAATAAGTGTTGTAGAAAAGAAGCTTTTGTTTAAAAGTAATTATTTAAACTATGCATTACAGGTAATTTTCCTTTACCAGTAAACCAAATGCTATCAGAATTTCAATAATAGCTTTGTGTAACTTATCTGGATAACATGATATTGTCATTTCCAGGAGCTTAAAATGCTGTTTTATTTTCATTTGTGTCAAATATAAGGGTAAATGAGACCTGAATATATATATAAAAAAAATTCCAACAACATGGGTTTTGTATAATTTTCTGAGAGCAGCATTTTTTTTTCCAACCTTTTATAGTAAAATAACAATCTAATGATAGTTTCCTAAAATGTGGACTTAAAACAGTAGGGTGAGGAGCATCTTCTTATTTTCTGTTTTGGGTAAACATGCTGAGTTGACAGCAAATACAATTCGTTTGAGGAGGTTTGTCAATAAAACCATAACACTGGTAACTTTATAATGTATATGTAGATATAGCCGAACACTAAGTGCTTCAACCCATATATAGCTTAGGAAAAAGAGTGGTATCATTTTTTACCCAAGAGAATTTTCACTTTTAAAAACTACATGAAAAACTCAGCCTTTATGTTTCCTTTTTCTCAGCATTATTTCTACAGTGTTCTAAACCTCTCTAATGATCACAAAATAGTTTTATTATGAGGAAGATGGAACAACTAAGGGAGGAAAACAATTTTTTTTGTTGTTCTTGAAGGGGAAACATCTCTGTTTCACGTCTTTAACAGAAAGGATGGGCATTTTGTTTCAACGAAAAGTTTTATTATTATTCTTTATATTTATGGGTATTTTTATGCTTTCTGTTTCAGTATGGACAAGGGAAGGGCTGCTGCTTTGAGAGCTGAGCAGCTGAGCCCATGTGGGGTTGTCTCCTGTGGGCTGCAGCCTCAGTTTCTGGCCAAGAGCCCCATGGCATGTTTTGGCTGCAAGGAGGTAAAGCACAAATGCACTAAGGCAAATTTTCAACCCTACTTAAGGCCTAGATTTTGCCTAATCCCTAACCTAGAGGGTTTTTACTGGACGTCTCTAGGCCTTCAGAAATGCCTAGCCAATTGAAAGTGGAGGCCTTGGGATTAGGTGGATTTTTAGATCATCTACATCTGGCCATGGTCTGTCTGCACCAGAGTTTCCAATTACCCAAAATGGAGAAAATAGCATTTCCCTACTTCAAAGAAGATTTGCGAGGATCAATGTGTTTGAGATTGCGGCAGTAGGATATATCTGTAACCTACATAGGTAATAGATCAACTTAAATACTTTTAATAAAAGTGGGCATAATAATTCATTGCTCCATTTCAGGAAAATTGTGATGCTTAGTATTTGTGATCTATGTGAAAGAGGTTGAGATCTTTTGATTAAAAAGTGATACTGCTCTAACTGTGTGAATTATGAGCACGCCTGTTTGCACACTGAATTTACTTCTTGACATACCCAGGCTGGAGTTTTAATCTCTGAGTGAAAATTGTTGTCCCCCCTCCAGAAAGTTTTGCCTGTTTCAAGCCGTGCTTGGATTCCTTCCCATTTCTGCTGTTTTGGGAGAAGGATAGTGATGGGGCAAAGAGCAGAGGCAGCTGATGGCAGGCAGGGGTTTTGCCACCAAAGAGCCCAGCTGATAGCAAGGTACTGCCATGACTTGGATCTGGCAGGCAGGAATCAAAATGCCACCCTTTGGCTGCGGAAAGAGCTAAAGATTTGTCTCCAGCAAGTGACAGGCGCCAAGGTACTGTCGCCCATTTTCTAATTTTAGCAGGGAGGCTGGCAGGGATCTTACCTAGACAGACAAGCGTTGTTTCTGCCCAGGCCAATCTGCTGCCGTGGGTCCTGTTCCAAACTGCTCGGCTGGGTGCCTCCCAGCTTTCAGGGGGTGGTGTGCTGGTGGGAGGGAGAGGGGAAACCCCTACCCTTGTCTCCAAAGGCTTGTGAAACTTCTAAGCCTGCTTCAAGACAGTAAAACTCATCCCTTCTACCAGCTGTTGGAAAAGAAGTGTTTGTAGGAATGCTATTACTAATGCAGGGATTGGGTTGGGAAGCGTGTTGGAAGTGCCTGTGACAGTACAAGGAGTCGCACACACATGAGAAGCTCCTGCGTGTCCTTCAGCCTGGTGCCTTGGGTGTGGTTCTGGTACAGAAGCAGAAGAGGAAGAAGTGGTTACGGGAGTTCACCAAAGGGGAAAGAGAGTGGGTCTTCCCCCCTACGAGGTGACTGGGGCATGTGTAATCGTTACACAGGATTTTCTGGCAAAGTGCTCTGATTTTGACTTTTGACTTTGGAAATAAGTGTCTTGGGAAAGGTAGGAAGGAGTCTGAAATAATTTCCTGTTACCTCCTTTCCTTGATTTACAAGTCACCTTCACAGCTTTGAGGCTGTGCTCTGCCTCTCTGCCTGTTGCAGAGGGGTGTGAGATTCACTTTAGGAAACAGTGAAGCATTTTCTGCTGGTTTAGCTCATTCAGTTGGTTCATTGGCAACTCAGACAAATGCCAACAAGGCACTGGCTTTGAGTCTTCAACAGCAAATGTGATCTGTCACATTTTGAAAACATCTATAAGGACACTGCAGCCAATAGTGCAGCTGTGCTTTTCCAGTAGCCCATATTCAGATAGAATATGAAATTGAGAAGAGCCTATTGGCATGTATTATTACCATATTATTAACATGGGATTTTATTAATGTGTTTTTCATTTGTGTAATAATGACATGGGCAGTATTTAGCTGTTCTGGGCTTTACATAAATAATTATTGGGAGTGTCCTTTTCTCAAATAGGTTTGGAAGTGGACAGTGCAGAATTGATGTTTATCACATCTTTCAAAGATCATTTTTACTATCTCCACTAAAAGCTATATTTGCTCCAAGCACATCTTGCTTGATGGAGAATAAGTTCTGCCATTTTGAGAGGGGTAGTTTTTATTTATAATTGTGAATGTGTTTAGCCACATGAGGCTGTCAATCAGTGAGACGAAAGCCCAGTAGGATTATTCCTGTAAGTGGCCAATTTCCCCCACCCTTTCGCTCCAAATCAAGGACAGATGAAAGGTCATGATTAAAACAGTGATTTTTTCCTAAATTGTAAGTAACAGTTTGCAACTGTTTTTTTACCAAGATGTCAAAACTGTATTTTTTCTTGGGAAAAGGGAGAAGGAAGAAAATTATAAGTTCTTGAAAATGTTGGCAATTTTCCAAATGGTTGTGTTGAAATTTATTTTAATTATTGTACTTGTGTCAGTTCCTAGCAAGGGTAAAACGGGGGGAAATAATTCAGTACAGTATTATGCAGCTATGGATTAAACAATTAATGGTGAACCTCTGTATCCTATTAGTATATTTGAATTCATTATTTCAACAAATTGTTTTATGAGCCAGTGACTAGTGGATTTAACCATTTATTTTATAGTCAAAACAGAAGAATAATTGTCTTGCTGGAGGGTCTTTATGTGTATGAATCCATCAAAGGAATTAACCCGAGACCGTCAAATAATGCAGAATGTCATCAGGAGGTAATTTTGTCCCAAGAGTTTGGTCTTCTTATGTGCAGTCAAGGAACTTGCATTCTGGGAGGGTTTTGGCAGCTGTCTGGTGATCATTGCAGCAGCCACCATCACTAAAATTGTGAAGGACTTTGGTGTAATCAGTAATTTTCTGGAAAGTCTCTCAGTTGGCATTGTATGTGGTGTTCTTCTCTTGGACATGTGCTAACTACTCACGAGTCAGAAATAACACTTCACTGGTCATGGCATGTACAAAATCACCAAAGTAAATACTTCTTTGGGCTCAATTTTGTGTGTAAGACCTATTAACAATGGACAGCTAAGAAGACATTCTCAAGAAGTACCCCAGGGCAAATCATCTAAGCATGTGAGGATGTCACTGTTTTTTCTCTTTGCAGTTCACCTTAGAAGTGTGCCAGGACCTTCATGATACCCTCATGGAGTTTGGGCCAGATGTATCTTCATAAATATTACTTATGTCAAATATTTTCTTCTCAAATTAGGCATGAAGCCAAGATGCTGTCTTTCTGTGTTGTTAGGTAGCACATTTATCTTGATAAAGAAGATTAAATGGGTAATATTCTAATCTCAATAGCTTCTGATTTTGTGCTTTTTCTGTGATGGTAGGATTCCCTTTTTTGCCTAAAAGAGCCCCATGCCTTTGTAATGCCTGATAAAATGAGTCATCTTCCACCACCTCAAGGGATGTGTAAATGGGTACTTTATCACTGATGATGTGAGTGGTACAAGTAAAACTGGGTGATTTCAGCCATCTTTGCACTGCTACACAGTTAATCCACAAATTTGATAATGCGCGGCACCCATGCATCAGGCAGAGTTGACTGTTTAAAGGATGGACAGTGAAGTGAGTAATTTCTGGGCTTATTTCTAAAATCCTCTCAAAGAAATGTCCTTTGCTTAATATACATGTAGTTTTTATGACTGTGTTTTGCCATTTCCTTCCATTTGTCTGTGCTAAGCTATTGTGAGTTACAAATTTGAGCTAAGAACTTCCCTTTTCTATTTTTTTCATATGAGCAGATGATGGGGGTGCCACCTTCCGTACAAAATTTTAGGTCAGCTAAGAAAACTGACTATTGGTTTTGGTTGTAGTTTGGCTTTTTTTTTTTTTTTTTTGGTTGGGCTGTTAAGCTTTTTCAAAGTATGCAAATACTTCTTATACTTCTTCTGTAGTCAGTTATAATGATAGGCGGGATGCTGAAGCAACCTCTGAAGTGTCTGTGGTGGTTGAACTGACAGCAAATTCTGGTCTTCTCTTACATTCTACATCTGGGTGAGTCACAGAAATACCAAGTCACAAGTGCCTCATGCCATGCTGTAGACCTAAGAGTGTAGCATGAGATCACTGTTGTCAGGATCTCTCCAGAGCACCGAAGTGTGGATGTTGCATAGATGTGTTTCTGTGAGCTGTTTATCATTGCTGGGGAGAAGGGGTAGAACCAGAGATGTTGTCCAGGCCGGTTATGAAGAAGGGTGCTCTGTCCTTTCTTCTCCTAGTTTGGTAGCCTGGGTTCACTGAAAGCAAAGCATTTCTTGGGTTAGCTCTTCTAACCTTGATTTATTTGTTGACCTCTTTTCAAATGGCAGAATGAAATTAGAGGGATGTGGAAGAGTTGAAGGTTTGGGTGCCACCTGAGGAGAATATATTAGGGGCCCTAATCTTCCATTGTACAAAAATAGTGCAGGCTAAAAGTCAGCAGGACAACTGATGTGAAGAAAACCAAGTGAATGTGGTGTGGAAACACTTGCAGATTGTGCCTGTATAAAAATATAATCAGCAGGACATTTAAAGGGATGAAAACAAGTGGAATAAGTAAATTTTTACATGCACAACCCTTTCCTTCCCTCTTGCTACAGGAAAAAAAAAAAAAAGATAATTTGTTTAAGAACCTCTTGTGGGACTCTGTGAAATGATTTATAGCAAGGTGTGCTGTGTATAAGAGTTTTTACGGCTGCCTTGGAATGTGGTGTGGAAACACTTGCAGATTGTGCCTGTATAAAAATATAATCAGCAGGACATTTAAAGGGATGAAAACAAGTGGAATAAGTAAATTTTTACATGCACAACCCTTTCCTTCCCTCTTGCTACAGGAAAAAAAAAAAAAAGATTATTTGTTTCAGAACCTCTTGTGGGACTCTGTGAAATGATTTATAGACAAGGTGTGCTGTGTATAAGAGTTTTTACTGGCTGCCTTGCCAATGAATTAGGGCCCTATTCTACCAAAAATATAATAATGTTAGCACTTCCTTTGCAGCCATCCTGGGCTTCTGTGGTGCGGAAGTCAGATGTAATTTCTGGCTGAATTGGACCCTTATGGAGGCAGTGCGCAAATGGCCTGTGAGGAGAAGAGAAACCATTCAGGTCGTGGGCCTCTGCCTGCTTCAGAGTCCTTCCATCATTGCTATAATTGTCTGAAAGCAAACTAATAAAACTTCCCATTGACTTGCACTCGTGTGCTTTGAGCGGCTATTTACAGTCTACCATCAGCAGATTAAAAATCAATTTAAATCCGTAGAAACAGTCAAAGTTACATGCTCCTCTATGCTGGTAAAATTTTTTTTTCAAAGATTTTACATTAATACTTGCTGCTCAGTATTACTGAAGATAATGAATCATATTTAGACAAAGTCTGTGCATCTTTAACTCTACATCAGAACAGTGCATCTTTAGCTTTACAGACGCCCTGCTAAGAACCTCTCATCCTCTGTGCCTCTTGGCCTCTGTAGAAATAGGAGAATTTATGCAATTCATTTAACTGAAATGGAGATGTTGAAAGCTCTTCAATACTGTCATGATGGATGCTATTGCAAATGCGTAGGGAAAACAATAATCTTAACAATAAACTGATAAGTTTAATACAAGTACATTAGAGTGGAAAGTGAATTTTAGTACTGCTAATACTTTAAAATTAAGGAGAGTTTGATTTGTATTCCTGACTTTCCACAGAAGCACTACAGATTAATTTGGTTCTATCCCACAGTTCATGTTTTGGTGGTGCTGATCTTGGACTCCAGACACCCAGTTCTGCCAGTGACCTGCTCTGGGGATTTTGGAGTGTGCACTGGTATTTTTCTTGAGTTTCCTCTCCATCTGTTTGCCTCCCAATCTTTGCAAGTCTGATCTGTTTATACCATTAAAATCTCAAATATAGGGCTGCTTTCTAATTTCTTTATAAGTGTGTGCTCCAAAGACTATTACACCATTGAATAGTCGTGATACTTGTTCTAATGTTATTCATGTGTAGATTTGAAGGATATAATCTACATTTCTAATTACTGTTTTTATTCATCCTTTCTGTTTCTTATCTTAATGCAACTTTCACCTAAAATTTACAGTAGCTAAAGAAGCCATGACTTCAGTGCATTGTAATGATACTCAGGTATCAACCACAAAAGTCAATGCTGATTGCATGGCTAAGACACGAAGCCCAAGCACTGAGAAACTTGGGGGGAGGGAGCAGAGGGGAAATCATAATTTAAGTAACTTGTCCAACCTTAATTTAGTCCTCTTGTGGCTAAGCTTGTTTGTAGACAGCTTCATTTGATACAGGATAAAGATTATGTTGATGGGTGACTTCAGAAAAGCTAAAAAGGATTCTTTATTAACATGGAGTCAGAGCAACATAGACTAAATAAGGCCAGGCTTTCAAACAAATGCTGAAAATAAACAAAATATGAAATGACTGCTTGTTAAGCAGGCAGACTCTATCCTGCGGGTGACATTTTACATAAAAAAGACTGGCATGATATATTTATATCCTACCATGATACATCTGCACAAGACAACTGAGTTAAGATTGCACAGTCCGCTTAAATCCCACAGTTCTCTCTTTTGATTCTTTACTTTGCAGCCTGGATAGTGTTTATGTATGTGTGGTGGGGAAAAGAATGGAAATGCCACCCTGTCCATCACATTGACTCCTTGTTGTTGTCCTTGTGAGAGCCTCACATCCAGCAGGACTATTCCTGCCCCTCTCTGCCCAGAGGTTGCTGCCCTCTCATCACCTTGGAGAGGGGAAGAACTGTCAGAGTGCTGGGGAGGGAGAGAACTTTTCTTTCTGAGTGGTTTTCCTTGTTTACCCATCTCCACCAGTAAATTTACAGCTTGTCTATACTGTTGATGGTGGTTTTGCTTTAGTGCCTTTTTTCCCACTCTATTGGTTCTGGTCTCCACTTTTCAGTGGATACTGTCACTCTCTGCTTGTCTTACTCTTGCTCTTCCAAACTATCAATTCCAATTTTTATGTTCTCAGTTTTTCCTGTAGCAGCCCCCAAGTACCTTCTCATATTGTTCATCTCCCCTAGCTCCAGATGCCAAAAATCGTCTTCTCCTCGTTCTGCAGTGTTCTCATTTCCTCATGGTAAAGTCGGTGTGTACTGACTGCAAAGCCAAGCCCACCTCCCCATGGGTGCCTGGGGCTCAGGGATGCTTTGGGCCCTGTGCCAGCACAGCCTGGTCAGCCTTGGGCATCAGGGATGGCGGGCATCTTCCCGCTGAAGGTGGGATCTTCAAATCTAGGTTTTTTCTTCATCTGAGAATATTTTTTGAGTCTTGTCTGTACCTGCAAAAAATTCAGGTGTTCTCTGATCTTTTTGCCTAACTCCCTCTCCAGATTTGTATTGTTGGTGCTAAAAAATTAATTTGCTGAAATTATATTAGGATTCTGAAGTTCTTCTGCTTTCATTTTTGTTACTATGTATACCTCCTAATATCTGTTGAAAAAATATGTCTTTTTGAAGCTGTACAAAAACACCATTGTTTTCTATAGTGCTACCATTTCATTCTTGGAACATCATATTGCTCTAGTGCTTTCAGGATTGATTTGGCTATTTTTTTATGCTAAGCCCTGACTCATAACAATTAGCATTACCTATGTGCTAAATTTATTTCTATAACAGAGATGTTTTTTCTGAGAGGGATTGTACTTCCCAAGAATTCTCGCCAGCTGAGACTGTTCATGTGCTGGAGTATTGGAGGGTCAGAGTCTATACTCCAATCTGATCCTGTTCAAAAAGAAACAAAACCAAACTGATGAGGTTTTCAGTGTTTTATTTGAATCCCAAGAGCTGTATTTCCAGATAAAACTTAAGGTTCCTAAATTTCTGAGTTATTGTAACATAAAATATTAACTGCTGTGCTAGGTGTCTGACCTTTCTGTAATTCTTCTAATTTATGGAATAGTGCAATTTATCTTTTCTTTATCATCTTACTTAGGGTGGCTGAGTGGAGCGATGGAGGGGATGCATATATCTTCTTGTTTCTTTTTCTGACTCAGTGTTTAGTCATTATTTTCAGTATCATTTAATCTGTGGAAAATTTCCCCATATGTCAGGCATATTTTAAACATGCAGCTGAGATCTGTGCTACAGTAAGCCCTTTCAGATATGATGCTCGGCAAAGGGCAGAGTTCAATCTGCACCATTTATTAAAGTGAAGCTTTTTCAAATGCTGTTTTCTAAATACCAAACCTGTGTATTCTTGTTTTGTTAAACATGCAAATCAGGTTTCCCTGTGTATATAATTTCCCTTAGAAGTCCACCTTTTTTTGTTGTCTACAGAAAAACTCAGAGCTCTTAGGTGAGCAGATCTAAACTGTGGTACCCTTTGTTACAAGACATTGTAAGTATTAAAAGTTCTTGCAAGAACCGTAGAGTACTGCTAAGCACAGAGATGCAGCCCGTAGTTGAGGAAGGCCCCATCAGACATCACTCCTTCATAAAAGTCCTCCTCTAGATTTCAGTGCATATTGAATGTCAGACTTACCAACAATTGTTTTAAAGATGTGTCCTCAATGTCAAAAAGTTTATTTTTAAAAAGTACAGAAAGCAACTATAAGAATACTCTGATACTACAGAAGCTTTGACTACTGTTTGCTTCCTGCGGAAGTTTGTTTTTAGTTTACTGAGAATGTGGAACCTAAGAGTATTTAGTTTTCTTTAGCAAATATGTTTTGGATGTTAATTGAATGTAATGGGGTTTGTATGCTAATGGAATGGAGATCATGGGGAAAATAGGTATTCCTTAACCTTCCTCTTTGCTGTAATTACTGAATAATGCTATTTATGGTAAGGTTGTGTACATGTGCATGTCTTGGGAAAAGGATATGGGATTACTTATTAACAAAGAAATGGAATTCCTTTTCATAGGGAATTAGAATTGTGACTCTAGACTTGCTAATTTAAATAACTTGCAGGCTAAACAGAGTTTTATAAAGCATTAAATGCTATTATGTCTTGTGAACATTAAACACATTTTCTGAAAATATTAATTTCCCATTGGTTTTCTTGCCTCCTTCTTGTTGCTTTAATTTCAGACTGTCTGATAATCCATTCTCTACACACCCAGAGGTTAGCAGTTTCTGAGACTTCTCTGGTGCCTAGTTTTTTCAGTCCTGTTCCCCCCTCCCTGTGGCTTTTACCTCTGTTCTCATTAGCAGTAGATATCCACCATGTGCACTGATTCAGGATGAGGGCACCAACTGGTGATGAATTTGCAGCAGCCTGATATTGTCGATGATACTGAAAACCCTGAGTGTGGTACCCTAGCAGCTGCAGGTCTTCTTAAATCCCCAAAAACCTGGTAGTTTGCTCTTTCTAAACTTAGAAGACCAGTGCAGAAACATGAGGGAGCAATAGATAATCTTTGATTTTTTTTAGGGGAAATCAGTACCAAATGTTCTAATTTCAGAGACTGATACACATGAATCTGTTTGACTTGTATTTTAAAGACTGCTCAAAGAAGGGGTTGACCTTTTTCTTGGGGAGGGCAGAGGAGGGAGTCAGAATAAGTTGAAATTCCATATTTGTAACTACATCTTCAGCAGCTAAAAGCCTGAGAAGTTTGATTCTGATCTTAAATGTTAGAGTGTAGGGCGATTTTATGATTACCATTTTTTAGAGAATCACAAAACAGGGCAGTTTGGAAGGGACCTTGACAAATCATCTCATCCAGCCTTTCTCATTAGAGAGTTTTAAGATGAGATACTTTTTGGGCAATCCACCATGGCAAGCAGTTTTCTGCGTGAAGAAAAAGAAAATGCTTTAAAACTGAACAGTACAGCTTACTCTTATCCTGAAGTCAAACAGTTCTGTAGGCCGTGCTCCATCCTGACAGGTTCATGAAAGTTTGAATGAAATATGATTGTAATCTTGGACATTGGTTATACAGCTCCTATTAACTCATATTGGCTACTGATTATGCAATTTCTGTACTGGTCACTTCGATTAGCCTTGATCATTTGAAAAAAAAAAATCAATTCACTCTCCTGGTTTTAATTTTGATAATTCAAATTCACGGTGTTCTTCATCTGCTTTGTTTGATGCTATACATAAATCAAGGTTATAGACAAAACCAATTCCTGAATGAAAAGTTCCAATTTTCTTTTCTTTTTGGCTACAACTATGCAAAGAAATCATCATTTGTGCAACTAATATGCCTAAGTATCCTTCAAAAGGAACTGTGATATATTAGAGCTGTTTAAATGTCCTCACAAATCATGTTGCCTTGCAGCTTTGATCCTGAAATATGTGAAATGATGTCTGATTTATGCCACTGATCCTTCTTTTAGATAGTTAAGTGTTCTTGCTTAATGTTATTAAATAAGTTCAAAGCAGCAAATAGGCCATTCTGGGCTGAGGACATCTGAAAAATAGCCTTCTCAGCAGGCTGCATATACAATATATGTTCTTTAGTTTTTCCTTTGTGGTTTTTTTTTGTGTACAGCAACCTACTAGAACTTTCTCCTGTTTATGTCTCTGGTTACAATGCTTTTGGTTTTGTGGTTGAGTTTTTTCCCCATGCCCTCTTGATAGCTTTCTCCTGGGTTTTGTATTCATTGGGGTATTTTAGTGTGTGTGTTGGGGGGTACACAGAAACAACTTTGGGACAATATGGGAAAGATCTCTCAGTCTCCTTTAACTGGGAGACTGATGAAGTGCAAACAATGATAAAAAACAAGCTGCGTGACTCAGCTGAAGCAGTACAAGGGAAAAAACCCTCTGAGAGTGTAAATTAGTGGGTCAAATTCACACTCATAGGAGAGAGTAAGTTTTACTACTTTTAATGAAAAATCTATCGATACGTTGTCATTTCTGTTTTAACATGCAAGAAGAAAGAGAGATGAGAAAAGTCTTGATTCTGAAATATTTATCAGTATAAATATTCTGAACTTGCATCAGAATACTGAAGTGAAAATCTCTCCAGGCATGAGGGTTGCATAGGAATCACATCAGCTCTAAATTTAGTAAATCTTTTAATGGAAATGTCACACAGTTCAGACACAAGATTTAGGGATTTTAGTATGTTATAGGAGCTTTATAACCAATATTATACTTAGGAAATTTCAGTAAGAAATATTAAATCAGCATTTCCAATGTGGTATGATCCTTGTTGAAGCAATGATCACCATCTCGGTCACCTCCTTCTGGAGAAAAGCTGTTTGTTAGGGAAAATTTCAGAATGCTCTCCAGCAACACCACTGCCTTTCAGGCAAACATCAGGCTTTCAGATATAAAATAGAAAACAAAATTTGAGCATCGGATGCCATCTCTGTACTCTCTAGTTGTGTTGATTTTGATGTCTACCTTTGTACGAGTATGAATATTTAAGTTTTGTGAGTATAAAAATATTTTTGTGAATAAATACATGCATTTGTACTCGCTCTTTCAATCTTTTTTTATAGCATCCTGAGGAAATCCTGAAGAAAGAACAGGATAGCAGGTAGAGGCTCAGCAATTGGTTGTTTTAGTGGCGTTTTATCTGCTCTTCATGCCAGCTATTTAACTTTCCTTTTGCCTGCTTGAAAGATGTTATTACCCTGAGATTTAGGATGTCTGGATTGATGGTCATTCTTTGCCATGAGAAAGCATCATCATTAAATCATTTGATGTCTCCTTTACTCGGGACCATGGGTTGTGTGTGCTTAATCACTTCAAACTTTTCTACTCGTACCCCCGTTAAAAGGTAGGAGGGGTTCAGGTACTGCTGTGGCTTTAAAGAGCAGTGGAAGATGGAGGTGCTTCAGAGGGATTCAGACAAGGGCTCCCATCTCTGACTCTGTGCCAAGTACTCTGGTATTCCAATTATGTTCCCAAAGGGTGCAATTTGCAAATTGTATTTTCACAAGGTATTAGACCGTTACATTCATGGAGAGATGGGTTGCATTATTTTAGATGTTTGCTTTTTATACTTCTTTTAAAGAAAGAAATTCTTAAATAATAAATGAAAACACAAAAGACAGCAAGAGTATTTTTGTGTGTGTGGTGGCAGTTGTTTATTCTGATGTTGGGAAGCTGCATTTCTGCCACCCAAAGGACCCTGAGCACTGGACTTTTGCTGTGTCTGGACAGACAGATCCAATCATTAGTAAACAGCAGAAAGCAGGAGAGACGGGGAGGGAGAGGGTGTGTTAGAACTCAGTTTAATTCTGTGGTGTCACATCAATCTGCCCGGTTAAGTGATTGAAGGAGAGAAACGCAGGCTGCAAAAGAAACTGGGCCCTGATTTGTTCAGGGTCACCAGCAGTGGTTTGAAACCATCTTGTTTGCAGATACTTCTTTCATGTTATTAGGCTGTCAGTTGAGTGACTTTGTAAGATTTATGGCTCGGAGCTGGAGCGCGTGCGTGTGCACGGTGATGAGCAGCAGGTGGGGGGGACAGAGATGTTATTGAGAAGACAGTGATCCATGCCTGCCGTGATTGAGCTCTGCAGCCTTTTGTCTAGTCCTAGTTAACCTCCTTATGCATTTTTCTTTTCACACGCCGCAAAAGGAGCTCAAGCAGAAGGTGAAGCAACAAGTGGTAAAAGGTTGCTCATAACAGCGTAGAGAAGCAGTGGACTTGGTGCAGACTTACTGACTGTGAAATGAGGGAATAAAGCTGTTTATTGGTCAGGGCCCAGGTTTAACTCGCTGGTGTCTTTTGAGCAGTTTTATTTACTGTAATGTTGTCAAAGCCATTGGCTGAGTGTTCCCTTGTCACTGGTATCCTCGTAGGGAAATGTGTTCTTGGAGAGAGAATTTAGAGATAGAACTGGGTTATGCTGAGAGTGAAAATGTTTTTTTTTTCAAAAACAAGCAACCCAAACAAAAACAAATTAAGGGGAAAAAAAAAAAAAGGAGAGGGTATGATTGATCAACCCAAGATAGCATTTAAATTAACTTTGGGTGTTAAATAGGAATTGGAGATTTGATTTTACATAAGTCTGAAACTTTTGAAATACTGTATTTTGATAAATTCCTTTTATTTTTGGAAGTTAGTTATAATTCAGAAAATAGTTTTCTGGTCTTCTGTTTACACAGTTCATAGTTGTGCCAAGATCAAGGCATGCATTATTTTAAAAGACGAGTAAGAAAATGTTCATTGTCATAGGATTCAGTTTCAACTGTGGTGATTTAAAGCCAACAAAATAGACCTCAATAGCAGAGGAGTTGGTGAATGTTTCTGAAAGAGTTTTTTTTTTCAGCCATTTAAGTTTTACAACAGAAAGGTTTTATTTCTGTTTAGTTGTCCACAGGTTAAAGGAGATAAATAGAAATTGCTGATATGTTGTCATTCATTGAAAAATCAAACTTTATTACTGATCTGGCATAATTTGTGTGTTGGCTTTGTTTCAGCCTAGTCAATTTAATTAACTTAGAGGAATAAACTTGTTCATAAATGATTTGTAACGATCTGCCAACACCTTTGGTATCATGATAGGTTTCATGTATTTGACTGTGGTGTTCTACCACAATGTGTATCATTTTCAGCTTACTGTTTAAAAATTCGGAAATATTTTCTTAGTTCTTTCCTAAAAAACAAACTT
>NW_008238447.1:1067130-1082825 GCF_000691975.1 Corvus brachyrhynchos | reverse complement strand
GTTCTCTTTTTTTATTAAATCAGAAAGAAATCACCTGTTCTTTTTATCTGAGATAATTGTGCACATTTTGACCCTATAGTAATCTGATACATTTCAGCATAAATGGGATCTTGGTTGTACAGACACAATGATGCCATTCTTTCTCTATTTATGTAAGGATATTGATGAGAATACAAGGTTATTAAGCTGAGTAAAATACTGCTTTTCAGTAGAAAATTCTCTAACAAAGTCCTACCAACAGCAGTACTGGAAAAAGCATAATACCATTTTTAAGTCACAGAACTGGGTCTTGGCAGATCATCACCTTGCCCTGTGCCTGGTGTGGCCACAGCCCTGCTGTGTGACCTAGCACCAGACCTGTGCTCCCATCTGCTCTCTGTGCTCCTGACGCAAAATACACGATGGGTTGGTTGGAAAACACCTGAGATCCTTAGGTGGAAATTACTCTGTAGTTGAACTGCACTTGAATTACACCCCACAGTAGTTAATTTGACTGATAGAACATCTTGCAAATAATAGCTCATGTGTGTGTATATATATATATATATATATCTATAGATCTCCTCACTTTATTTTTGGTCAAAAGGTAGATGAGTTTTTGGGGAGTTTTGCGCAAAAATGTTAATAATTATCATGAAGAGAATTTCATTAAATCCTGAATTCTACCAAAAAGAGAACTTCAGATACTTTTAAAAGAGTAAGTCATTCTGAGTAACTGTAGGTAAACACAAATTTGGGAATTACAAAGGAGGAGCTTAAGAGACATTGCCTGGGAACACAGGGATGGTGTCAAGGCTGCCAGTTATTTGTTGTGCGGTCTAGCAAATAAGATTCCTGATATAAATAATATTCTTCCTGATGATAAACTTTAAATGTGGAGTCTGGTAACCAGAGAATGTTCAGTATGTTTCTTAAACAGTGAAAACTATTCTAAGGGCAGAATGCTTGGAAAAGAGAAAAGGAATTGTGTACCCGTGGGATTATTTGGGGCATTTTCTTGGTTCAATCAACTCTTGAAAGCTGTCCTGTCTTCTTTAAATCCAGGGTGGCAGCTACGGTATTGCTTCGTTCCTGATTTTAAATGCTTTCTGCCTCTACTTTTCAGTTGCTCACACTTAGGTGAAATTAAGAAATCTAACTGTTGGGTATTATGTTTTAAACCTGCTGAAATAGCTCTTCCTGCTTGCATCCTTATGGTCTCATTAAGACGATGCTCACAGCATGCCTGACTCTAGCGAATATTTGCAGACCTCATTTGCCTACATTAGAGACAAAAAGCTTTAAAAAAATCCTTCTTGAGCAATAAATGGTTGAGTTTGTCAGTATCAGTGATCACAGGACTGGTGTCTCCCAAGGCAAGGGCTGAATGCTGTCCTTGGAGTTGAACAACTATTGAAACCGTCCGTCCAAGCCCTTCCCACTGCTGTGATAATACACTAGGTCCCTGGCTTTGAGCTGTGGGTTTAAAGTGTGAGGGCGGCTAAAATCACTGAGAAGTCAAAGTGTGCAGCACTCTTACAGCAAGTCCTGTACATCAAGGACTCATGTAGTCAATACTATCATTCCCATTCGTGCATTTTTAAGACTAATTATAGAGTTTAGGAATTTTAAAATTTTTATTTTAAGGAATTTCATTTTGTTGAGTCAAACTATGATTGATCATCATAAAGCAAGATGTAAGGCCTCTGCAGCAAACCCCAGATTCCAACAAGTGCAAGTCATCTTTGTGGTTTACCTTCATCATTGTGGCTCAACTGGTTTGTTTTCTCTGTGCTCAGACTTTCAGCCTAAGATTTCTGGTCTCTGGGGGATTTAAAAAATCCTTGACCTATTATATAACTCTGAGGTCATGCTTTAATACCAACCAAAATTTCCATTCTCTCTCCACTTCACTTACGTGTTGTGTTGTGCTTTGCCTGCCCACCACAGGTGTCTCATTTCATATTTGAGCTGGTAAGAATATATAATGGATATTTTTTTTTAAAGCATGTTAAAATCACTTTGCAATGGGAGATGTCATATAAATCTACAGTGATACTGATGTTACTTTCTTTTCAGCAAAATGGAACTAGAAATACTAGCAGAAATATTAATCAAAGGTGATGTAACTGTCATGTTAATGAGAAGTGCATGAAGATTACTGAGCTCTACTATAAATAGATAGTAATCTTATGGATTTACAACCCTTATTTACTCTATTTAAATTCATGGCCCCAAAGAACTGGGCCCGAAAACTTAAGATGAGAGCCTTTCCCTGGGAGCTATTGAATTCTCCTGACAAAACAGCTTTTAGAGGATAGTAGCAGTTTACATATGTATAACATTTTTCATTGTATTTGAATCATTTTGCTGCTCTTGTGAAAATAGAGAAGAAATTAAAAAAATTAAGTCTTTGTTAGAGGGATAGTTTTCTTGTTTAAATGTCAAAATAGAATTACCAAATTTTTAGAGAAAATTTGGATTAACTTTCTTGATAGAATCACTAATGGAAGTGAAGAAAGAGATAAAAGAATTTTTTTTATTGAGAGATGGGTAAAGTGCCTCTTCATCTGATTTTTAAAAATTATTATTTATTAAACTGTTCATATTGCAAAGCTCTGATTGGAAGTTTATAAATTTGTGCAAAACTGTTTCCTCTGTACCTTAAATTTTTTTGGTTGGTTTGGTTTTTTTTTTTTTTTTTTTTTTTTTTTTTTTTTTTATCTTTTGAGAAGTTCATCCCAGACATCCTGGAGAAGAGGAATACAGAAAAATTCCTAATTTGTCTGTGTTCAATTTTGAAAAGTTTTTGTTTCTTTGGATAATTGTCATCCTCACCTTTTGAAGCAGTAACTTGAAATGTAATAGTAGCAGGTCTTTGAATGGACATGTAACTTCTATTTCAGGAATGTTCCCTCTTCTATTCCTATGAGCATATAATTTATTTTGACCCCTATTTTCAAATGTTCGTTCGAGTTTCCCAGATTTTTGCAGACTAACCTTGAGTGCATCCATTCTTACAAATCTTGCTCAAGCCTTACATGAAGCACAATACTGATATTTTTATCTCCTCAGTCTCCCAGGGAAGTGGGTCATAAGCCATGTCATTCTTAGTTTGAGTAGTTAACCAAATTTCAGCCATGTCATTCCCAGGTAGCCGCTACAATTACGCAAACTGTTTACAGTTTCCACTTGTTCCTAGACTAGATGTACGCCCTCCACACACTAGAAAATGCAGTTGTGCTGAAAACAGTGTTTGCTGGTTTTTGAGATGTTGGCTTTGCAACTCTCATCATTAAGTTGCTGCTGCTATCTTCACATTCAGCCTTTTGTTTTTATGTGCAACATATATCACTGAAGCAATTCTTTGCAGCTGTCCAATCGCTATTATTTCCATTAGCTGGAAAACTTATTGAATATAACTGGATGGTGATGTGCTTCTCCTGAGTTCTCCTTTTAGTAGATATTGGAGTATTATATGCTCTGTGTAACAAATCTGTCTCGCTTTTTATCAGGGTGCCTTGTTCAAAGATTGCTGGGGTCTGGCACTGCCTGGCTAGTGAGGGGACCAAATGGGAGAGCAGTGGCCAAGACTTTTGTGTTTCCTTTTCGCTTGAATTACCAGAAATTCCATGAGCATTGGCACCATTCATATTACTGTGGGGAGCAGTGCATGTTAATGCTACACACAGAAGAAATTAGAGAACGTTTAACCTAGAACATTTCCCTAATGGTGTGTGGGGGCATTTCCAATCTATTGACTTAGGACAGAGGAGCTGTTATTAGATGCATCATTCTTGAAGATATCAGTGGGTGGTGCAAAACAGGTTTTGTCTGTGTGTTCATTTAGATCATTGAGTTTGGGGCAGAAAATTTCCTACCTGACCACTGTCACAAGATTCCCTCTTTGTGTGTGATCTCCTGACTCTTTTTTTTCCTCCTTTTATATGAACTGAGACATTTAACTAGAGAGTGCTTCATCTTAGGTTTCCTGTTTCTAGTCCACAATCATAAATTTTAATAATACTTCTGGAATTTGCTAGGTACACTCACTGAAAATTCCAATTCATCTCTTCTCCATCTTCATTTCAGCTCACTGTTAGGAAGTTAGGAAAGCCTACTTGCATACTCCCTAAAAATGTTCACTTCCACTTTATTCTGTGTGTCAGTGCAGATATAATTATCTACCACAAGTTAAGGTTAAAGTTTAGAGGTGGTCACAGGTTGGTTTTTTTTAATCTATAAAACTTATTTTCCTCTGGAATTTTTCAAGTGAAACCATACGTTTCTGTTGGAATATGTCAAGTCCAATGAAACTTCTGTGAAGAAAAGTTTCTTATCTCCAGGTTCTATTTTCTCATCAAAACCAGATGAGAAAATCTAAGTAAATTATTCTAATCCTCTGAGAACTCACTGTGGCTTTACTGATCTGGCTAAATTCTTGCCCTACCTGATTTAAACTTTAGAAGTGCTTTTTGTTTTCCTTCATACCAGATAAAAGCCTTTATCTCTCATTTGTTTGGCTGTCTGGCTGTAGTAGAACGGACCAAGAGACCCAGCACATGCTCCCCGTGTGTGAGATGGGTAAAGGCCTTCATCTGAATCAATTATGGTAGAAAGTTAAAGGTTCTGTTATGTTCAAAGTGAGTTCTCTAACTGTTGCTGCCAGGGCAGTTGATTAATCTGGTTGCTTGTGTGTCTTGTACTTTTAACGGTGTTGGTGTTTTCCCATTTTGGAACTTGAAAAGAGTTTGTAATCGCACAGGTTTTTTTGAAGAATGGGAAAGCTATTCCCTGCTTAGCTGAATTTGAGAATTCTGAGAAAAATTGTGTGCAGGTCTCTTATGTACTGTAATAATGCATGGACCTACAGAAAAAGAGTTGGTTTGTTTGTTTGGTTTTGGTTTTGTTTTTGTTTTTGTTTTTTGGGTTTTTTTGTTTGTTTTTTTTTGTTTGTTTTTTTTGTTTTTTTTATTTGTTGCCAGCATAAACAGGTGCTTTGTCCATAGAGGATTGTGATAAGAGAGCTGGCTGCTATAAACTGTCAGGGGTTGCTGTTTCATATGCAATCAGTAGTGGGCTTCTCTTTTCTCATAGGATTTTTGGTAACAGTAGTAGCAGGCGAATCATCTAAAGGTCTCCGGTTGTGTTCCAAGAGATGAAAGTTCAGAAATGTGATAAATCTTGAAGTATTTATTTTGGAGCGATGTTACTGTTTTTATGATAGTATCAAGCCTTAATATAGGGCACCTTTCATTCTATAGTACTCCAAGGATTGCATAGAATTGTTAGAGATAAAAAGCTCCCCTTCATGTCCCTTCTTGCACACCAGTCACACATCACCCAAAAAAAGTGGGGGAACCCCAAATCTTTGGGCAGTGATTGTCTCCTTCAGTGAATTTATTCTGGTTGCTTCAATTCCTCTCTGTCAGTCTCCCCGGAAAGTTGTGAGGAGGAAGAAGAAGAGCTCAAAGTTTTAGGAAGGAAGCAAAATTACTGTAGTGAACTCCCATATGCCAACAAGTTTCCAGAAACCTTCCTATCCCATTGGCATAAAGCTGTGTGGATTTGCAGGGACCATGAAGGTGAAAGCCAGAAGCACTCAGGCCAGCAAATATTCTTCTCAAAACCATCCATATATCTAAACAGGATTTAATGCTTGCAAAAAGCAGGATTCACTGCTGTGATGTTGAAGAGCTTTGGGAAAAGGAGGAAGCATGTTAGAAGTAGGGGGCAGGGAGAGCTTTGGTGAGCTGCCAATTTCTAGGCACAGACTCCTAAAGAAAGATTTCTGGTTTATAACCTACGTGGCAAACACATAGATGAAAGCAAGCAACAGTAAATTAGTTTAAAGTGCTGGGATGGTATACAGGTTTATGTTACCCCATTTTGAATGGGGTATTTGGTGTACAGCACCAATGTAAGGCATGTAAGACATGAGTAAATTAGACGGAGTAACACTTGCTAGAAATAGAAGTAAAAATATGCCAAGTAAATCACTCAGTGCCGGAACTATTACAGACTGCACAAAGGACCAAAACCAATTCAGTTAATTATGGAATATTTCTTTAGGTGGTGTGGTGTTCACTTTAAGTGGGGGAAGACCAATCGGATTCACATTTCATGCAATCATAGAATGACAGAATAGTTTAGGTTGGAATGGAGCTCTGGAGAGACGTTTCTAACCTCCTACAGCAGGACGTCCTGTTGCCTTTTGAACGTTTCCAAGTGTGGAGACTCTACAGCCTCCCAGCTCAGATGCTGGCAGAAGTGACCATCCTCATGGTAACAAATGTTATACTCAACTGACATTTCCCTCACCTCCTGTCCTACTGCTGTGTGTCTCTGAGAAATTTCTGGCTTTGTCTATTCTCTCTAAGGTACTTAGAGAAGCTCTTCTTGCAGCTTTCACTTCCTTTTCTAGTTCCATCTCCAGCTGAACTCTTACATTTCTAACTCCCTGTGTTCTTGGACAACATCTCAATTTGTTCTTTGTACCTTCTTCCATTATCTATAGACTTTCTTTTGCATTTGAGCTAGCTGAGGAGTTCTCTGTCAGCCATACTGGCCTTCTGCCACCCTTGTTTGACATCCTACATGTAGGGATAGACTACTTCTTCTTTTGAGGAGATTGTGGTTTGGAAATCAAACAGCTCTTCTTGAGCCCCTCTGCCTTCCAGGGAAATCTCCCTGGGATCCTGAAAAGCAAATCCCAGAACGATCTGAAATCTGCCTTCCTGGGGTCCAAGCAGTGGTTGAGCTATGTCTTCCTCACTCGCCTCAGAAGCTTAAAATCCTGAATGTTCATCCTGTCATATTCACTGTGACTTAGGTTCCCCTTGACTTTCACATCCCTCACTACTTCTTGATGCTTCTTGAGTAAAAGGCTCAGCAGAACATTTTCCTTAGCTGGATTATCCATTTCCTAATTAGTTCTTTGGATGTTTTGCAGAAAGTTTCAAAATATGTCCCTAATGGTAAATACATTTCTGAGAGAATCAAGGACCTTATTCCAGTTTAAATGATTTAATATTTGCATTGTGTGGTTATAAAGTGAATCAATAAAATAATGCACAACCTCCATGTGTGGCAGTGCTGAAATAACCTATAGATTAATTAGGTTTAGCAGAAGAGTCTGGAGGGTTTTAGTTGTTGGAGAGTTTTGCTTGTTTTGTTTTGTTTTTCTCTTGCAGGGCAGAAAAAAGGTAGGCAGACCCTTTTTGTCTTTCTTGGACAAATGTTCTCACTTGAGTTTAGGCATATGAAAGTTAGATAATACAAAATATATGTGATGTACACATAGGTGTAAAGGCAAAAAATATTCCCAGTCATGGGGGAGTTGGCACTTGGATATCCTACAAAAGCCACTACACTATAACCACATGTTTAGAGTCTCTGTTGCAGATTATCTCTTCCAGAGCATAGCTGCTTTCCATGGAATGTCTTTGATGCACTTGTGCTGTGTTGGTCAGCCACCTTATCTGTGTGGTGTGTGGGAGCCATAACAATATGGAATACGCCAAGGTTTTAGATCCCTGCTATTGTGCTAATGTTTGCGTTGTGGTTTTTTTCTGCATAATCTTTCCTGCATCCACTGCTCACTGATTTGATAACACCTGTGTGCTAATAGACTTACAGAATTAGTGATTAGCAAAGGTGTCTTTGTTTTACACTCTCTTCTCTCTTTATGCTCTATTAAAGAGGATTTTAGTACAGATGTTGTGACTTTTTTCCTCTGCTTCCTCCCACGCCATAAGAGAATATCAGCCTGTGAAGTCTTGCTTTGTTATTACATGAATACAGACAAGGGCATTCCTCTTCTAGACATTAAATGAAAAAAATTAAACATGTAAGAAATCTTTCTCCCAGAGTTTCAGGAGAGAGCACGCACTTTCAAGGAGACTAACTCAGTCTCTGTAAACAGTAAAGGTTCCAAATGCAGGTATAGTTCAAGGAAGCAATCAGATATGTTTATCCAGCTCCTTAAAGTTTGAAGTATGCCGATAGAGAATGCTGGCATAAGATTCCTGTCACAGGGAATTTCTTGTTCCAGTTTCTGAAAACTGAGACCTAAAAATCCTTTGGTGAAATATTTCAGGGTTTAAAAATTTGTACTGAACTAAAAAGTTACTAATTTATTTTGCTAATCTTAGCCAACTAATGCATTCACACTGTCAGTGTTCCTGAGTAGAAGTAATACCTTAACTCAGTCCTTAATGCAGCCGAAATTCCAAATTGTGCAAGTAAATGTTACTTGTTTCTCACTTGCTGGGCAAAGCTCATTCTAGTTATGCATTCTTAGGGATGTCGTCCCAGTGTGCTAATGAGGGGTTAAACTAGCAACAAACTTTTCCATCATCTGGCTATCCCTGTTGTTAAAGGGATGTAAACTGTACTGTGAAGTAAACCCATCTACAACTGGCACACGGCAAGAGAACAACGCTGCTCGTAAGACGAAGTGTTGGTACACCACAAGATTTGAACAGGAACTCAGAAGAAGTAGTGAAGTTTTAGCTATTTTAACATTTTGACCTTTTTCAGAAAATGAACATATTCTCCAAAGCACAGAATATGTTGAATCAGCAGCAGGCGATGTGAAACCAGATTGTGATGTAATCTTCAAGAAAACCATATTTGTAATAAGGTTAATTAAATTTGCTGCAAGCTTGTGACAAGCATGCTGTAAGTTTGCCAGTAAATCTGGTCTTGCTTTATCAAACTGAAGGGCAAGAATTAAAAAAAAAAAAAAGAGCGAGAGAGAGAGAAAAGGGGGGGCGGGGCAGGGGGGAAGAAAAAGCTTCCCTTTTCCAGAACAACTAGTGTGTAGCCAGAGGACATGCAGACTGGCAACAATAACTAATACGTTATGAGAGGTTGAACAAGTTTAAATGGGATTTGTCTCTGAACTGAAAGGCATATTGTAAGAAATTTCTTTGTCTCCTTGTGATGCTGTTAAATTGAAAGCACGATGGGAGGCTTCAGTAGAGGCAACAAAGGTTGAAATGATAGCCTGCTGTTTGCAGCAAGCATCATGGCTCCACTGATGGTCCAGACATCTGGTAACAACAGCCACTCCTTGTCAGGTTTTGCCCCTCACTGGGCGCCTGAGCACTTTGCACTGTTTAACTCATCAGACTCTTCTAGCTCAGTATGCTCTGCATCAAGAATGTTTATGTAATAAAACAGAGCTAATTAAACATTTCAAAGGGAAACATTACTTTAACTCTAATTAGATATGATTACAGTTTCCTTATGCCTGTGCTGGATTGGTACTGCAGCTCTCTTCTTTCTCCTTCTTACTGAATTCTGCAGCATTTTTATTTCAAAATAATTTTCGCATCTGTTTAAATAGGCTTTGTGTTCCCCTTGCCCAGAAATGAACTCAAAATCTTTGAGCCTAGGTCTCTGTATTTAAAGTAACAGCATATGACCCCGAGACACATGAGGTAAGTTGATATCTCAGGCAGTCAGGGAAATAGGAAAAGCCCTGTTGCTTGAAACATTTAAGGGTATTCCAGACAACCACCAGTGCTGGCAGGTGGATTCGTGCCATGTATGAAGCATCTACTTTCCAGCTATTTGTGCTGTGATTCAAACTTTTCATAATTATTAAATCTAGCGCAAGTGGAGCCAGTCAGGTACCACCAAGCTGTTATCGCTTGCACAGATGGATGCAGGTTCTGTGACCTTCCTGGAAGTCCACAGTTAAGCAAGGCAGTTGTCACAGGCAAATATAAAGCATATCCTTCTGTATGTATTTAATCTAGAAAGATAGCATCTGACAAAGCTTTGGAGACACATCATGTCAGGATACTAAACATCCAAATAGCTGAGAAACAAATACATAGGGAAATCAAAAAGAACAGGCTAATGGCAGTAATAATCAGTGAATATTTTGTCAGTTAAGCAAATGCTGTATAACTTGTTTAGTGTTTTCTAGTTTTTATGACAGAGCCAGTCTGCAGATCATATGGGAGAAGCAGACTGAATATAAGAACCCATCCTTTCTTTGTCATCCCTAAATCCAAGTTTTTACGAGGAATTTCTTCAGCTAAAGGACGTTCAAATGCAAGTTTACTTCGGCTTTTCTTTTGGTTTTCACCCTACCCAAGAATTTTTTAAACTCTACCTTGCATTTCAAAAAGAAAAAAAAAGGAGGAAAAAAAAAAGAAGGCAGGCTTTCATTCAAACTGGTTCTCTGCAGCCCTAATTAAAATAGACTTCAATGAGAAGTTTTCTTTTCCTCTTCCAACTGAAGCTTAAGGGCATAGTTCTAGCTGGAGAGTATATTGTGTTCATTTTACTGTTTGAGTGGTTTGGTAGAGAAGCTGTCTTTCAAACGCAGTGACTACTACGATGCCTCAGGACTCAGCTGTCACATCAAGGCTGTTTTCCACATATATGTATTATATAATGTGCATATATCATCACCGTCAGGTAGCTGAAGTTTGCACATCTTAACATGGAAGCAACTCACTCTCACATTTAAGAAGTTCTCTCTACAGTGGGATTAGAGGTAAACGTGTCTTATTTTTGAAAGGGAATAATGACATGGGTTGTCCCTTTAGAAAGAAAAGAATGATGCAAATCGAAACACACACATATAAATCTGTCTCTCCATAAACTGAGCTGCAGTTCTGGTGCAGTATTCTTTCCTTTGTTCTAGGGAAGCTGAAGGGGGGAATTATTTCCTTTAAATGTTACAGTCAACCTAAACAACTGCAAGTTAGTAGACTGAGAGCCGCACTGGAAAAAGAAACCTCCCATTTAGCCACAGAGGAAATCTTCCATTTAGCTATTTAATTAAATAGGAAATGGCAGTGCATAGCCCAGTCATTGTCTCAGCCCTCATGGAGAGGATCAGAAGAAGGTCAGGAGCTTGTTCATTTTCCATGCCCACGGCCTCAGTCCTGAGACCACCAGCAAGGATGGCCAATTAATACCAAGTGCTTTAGGGGGTTTTGGCTTGTGAGGTGGTTTTTTTTTTTGCCCACTAGGATCTAGGCTGAGGTTGCAAATTCATTTCAGAGAAGCTGCTACACAGTAGGTGAGAAGGATTTCAGTCTCTTCACCTCTGAGTAAGAATGAGATTTGTTAGTGAAAAGTGAAATACTGGTGCCTCGTGGGTTTTTTGCAACTAGTGCTGCCACACCACTGAAAGATACTTTCTCGAAATCTGTCAAGTTTTAGTTTCAGAATTCAGTCTTGCGGTGAATGCACTGAAAATACAATGTCAAAAATGCAACACTGAAAATCTCCGTATTTCCTCAGCTTCAAAGAGCTATATTCTAGTTTTATTGTCATACTCATTTTCTGAATCACTGGTACCTCTGAGGAGTCTGTACAAAGCGATCTCTGCTTACTTGTAACCTTTTTTAAACCTTTCCAAAACAGCGTTACTGCTGCTGGGCTCCTTTTGCTCCATTCCATTATCTCCGATTATTAAAGGCTCAACTTGGGGCAGTGAAATTCTGGCAAATTTGAGCACTGGGAGCAGCTGCAAGCCAGGCAGCACACTGATAGTGTGAGCATCACCTGTAGCGGTCTGCCTGGGATAGTATTTATGGTGGTATCTCCTGGAGATTAGACTGACAACCCCAATTTGTGTTGTGTGCGGTACATCACCCAGCAGATTTCAAAGCACAATACTTTTTTTGCTCGTAGTTGACCTCAGCTGGATTCACTCTCTCTGAGAATTAAAAGTGAGTGATGTTACTGAAGACGGATGCCTGTGTTTTGCTGGCTGCTGGCCTCTTCTTGCCTGATCCAGATGCCAGTGCTGGTGCTTGTGTTGCGTCCCTGCCGTGGCAGCCAGGTCTGGTGCTGCAGATCAGGGCTGGCATGTCCCCGGGAGAGTTGCATAAACTTGAATGTTCTGGGCTGCATGTTTGGGAATCAGTGAAGTCTTGGGCAGATAAGTGAGAGTTTAGGAACCTGTCCAACTCCCACAACAGCTACTCTTCTGTTGACTTCAGTGGGAGACGGGTTTTCAGTGCTGTTCTCAAAATGTTGTATGATTGCAGATGAAAAATGGTTGGCTATCTGTGGCTGTGTTTTGCTGCCTGTAAGGAACTTAAAAACTTATTTTGAACAAATGTGGGATTGTAGAGATAATACTGACTTCTATGTGTATTGTCTATCCTGGAAGGAAAGAAAATGTTGTGAAGACTTGTAATACACACAGGTTTTTGGAGGAGCTGGCTTGCCTTTCACCCTGCAGTGTGAGTCACTCACTGGTGGCATGTGGCTGTGCACACACTCTACTGTACACACACACTATGCATACATATGTTCCCAGTTTTGGTGGTGGTGAGCAGAGGTTTGGAGATAACTGGGATTTTTTATTAAAAATAATTAAGTTTTCAGAGAACCATCTGACTGTAAGTGTAAGAAAGGCAGAGACAGTGTGTGGTAGCTTAATTTGAGCAGAGCATAAGGTTAGCTGCTATCTTTCATTGCCCACATTTAAAAACAAGTTTCAGGAGCCCATCTTTACAGCTAACCTTTATATCACATTTAAATTCCCTGTTGGAAAACTCAGCTTCACTTATGAATGTATCTAAATGACAAATCATTGGAAATTCAAAATGGAGGGAGCATGAGGAAGATACACAAGTGCAGGCAAGCAGGGCAACTCCAGACTCGGCCGAGGGAGCACGTATGTAGGTTGGGTTTGTGTGGATGAAGCCTGCACTACAGTCTGGGATGTTGGTATGCTTACACGGGGATTGTCTTGGTAAGATGAAAAGAGATGGTGATCTGTGGATTGCTTCTTCACTTATCTTCAGGGCTGCTGGGCTCTGCCCAGCATCCCAAAGGGTGTGGGATCAACTGCCATCCACCCTCTCCATGAGTTTTATTTCAAAATCCACTGGCATCAGCTGCAAGTGGCAGGAAGTGGCATGGCTGTACCGAGGCCCTTCACAGCCCCGGACCCAGCCCTGCTGGCCAGCAGGAGCTGGGGAGATGATGCCAGGACGAGCCTTCCTCCTGTCAGTGCTCTCACAGGATGGAAATGCAGCCTGACAAGTCTGAAGCTGTGCACAGAAAGAGATAGATAAACTCTGTTAACCACAGAAGCAGGTTTTAAATACATTAAAATATTTTATCCCATTATTTGTTTTGACCAATTGACCACAATATTAAAAATTCAATCATGGAGCAGCTGACAAGTGCAGTTGCCTAATTTTATTTAAGGGTTCTCCCCCCCCTTCCATTTTTCCATCCTGTTAACGCTGCTGCCTGTGCCCAGACAGTAATGGGCTTCTTGTATGCCCACGACTGTTATGATCATGTAAATTTATTGGTGCTTAGAAGAAGCGAGCTATTAAAACATTACAACAACCATTACAGCCAGGCTCGTGTTGGCTTTCGCTCCCAATGAACATATGCTTCCGAGTGAATGCCTAAACTCTTATTTATGGATTTAATTTAATATGCGGAAAGAATTCAAAATTAAATTTTGTGTCTGCCTCCAGAGAGTGTCAGTGTATAATAACATGGTAATTTTTACACATCTTTATGAGAAATGGGAAAATTAATTCTTTCTGACAAGTTGTAATTATTCGACTTGGAACAGTTGCAGCTGAGCAGTTTGCATGCCTGTTGTCTGTTATTGCACAGTGTAAGGGGAAAACGTGGGGATGGAGATATATTGTGTGTCTGAGAGTTTCTAATAGCTTCTGACATTTTAGCCCTGCATATTATCAGGGTGTTCTTTAAAGGAGTGGGCACTGTAATCTGCTGCCTAGCCACGGACACATATGTAGCAGTGACTGGAGATGGGGTAGAAAGGATTTTGTTCTGTCTGAGGGTGAGGCAGGAGCTCTGTCATTAATTTGCAAATGGTTAAAGGAGAAAGTGTGGTGACATTCTTTGTACTCTTTGACCTCACAATTTTTTCCCCTTTAATGAAGACACAGGTGGAGGAAAAGTGTTTGTTTCAGCTGCACAAGCAGAGCTCTCCTGCTCAAGTGTGTCCTTTTCTTTTTGAGAGTTGAAGGCACTTAGCACCTCTCAACCTCAAGGGACTGGCTCCCCAAAAAGTTGAGTTGTCTTTTACAGTAAGAATATTTAAAAATAAAACACTCCTCTTCTTGAAACATGAGCTTTCCTGACAAGTATTTTCATGAGGGTAACTTTGTTCTTAGCTAACTTAACTTCTGTTTCAGAGTTTCTGCTGAAAGGTAGGACACGTCCGTGAAGCACAAGCCTGAAGCATCACTGGATGTATTAGATAAAAAGGAAATTTATTCAAGTGAATGAAGTGTGTATTCATGTCTTTGAAGGCAAACCTGGCAGTAGTGGGTGCTGCATTTTTTTTGTCCTCCTGGAATGGTCCCTTTGGGATAAACACATACTAAAGGCAATGCTTAGAAAACATTTTATCAGGCACACATTAAAGGAAATAGAAGTGCCACAAATGAAAAAACACTGTGCATACTTTCATTCCCAGTGATTTATCATAGTTGTGCTAGCTAGAAGGGTGCTAATGGTTTAGAAGGTGCTACTCCTTCCTGTAAGACACTGAAGAGGTTTTGTTGTTGTGGGTGCTTGGCATAGGAAGATACCATGGTTTAGAAACATAAATTTATCCGAAGTGCAGCGTGCTAGCTTTGATTTATGTCCTGGTTGCAGCCTGGGTTATTGCTGAAGGTAGGTAAATAGTGCACAAACCAGTGAATTCTCAACTTTTGGGGGTTTGAAAGCATTTACCTTGAACCAAAGAATAACTCAGCTTCTAAGGCCTTGGGAGTCCCACTGTGTCCACTGGACCCCTTGGCCTGGTAAAACACCTGCAGCTCTGCAGGAGGATGCAGAGCTACTGCAGCACAGTGGAGCTCAGCTGGGATCTGGAAATTGCTGGAGGAGACTGGGCAATGCTGCTGGTTTCATCCAAACAAATGCCTTTAGGGGCTTTGGTCATTGTGTGGGTGTGTCCAGGGGGCTCTTGTAGAAGGTTATATAAGAGGGACTGATGTAAATCAGATTCATTGGGATTCATGCCGAGATCCCTCTGGGGGCATCGCTCATTTTTAGACTTGCTGCATAGTGGGCTTATTAACAGACCTTGAAGTTAGCAATGGTAGTGGAGCAAATGCAGCCCAGCTGGCACAGCAAGAGCATGGGCTGCATCCTTAGGGAATTGCTCATCTCCCTGCCAGGGTCACCTGTGATCGTGGGAGAACCACCTTGGCAGCACATCGTGGCCTCACCTGACCTGGAATCAGGGTGCCTTTCCTTCAAACTCAACAGTGTGAACCTTGACTCTGATCCGGTTGTTGGGACTCCCTATTAATCAATGGGGAGAGCAGGCAGTTTGGAAGTTTGTCCAATCAGCACTGGATGCTAAAGCAGCCCAGGCGAATCGTACACAGAATGGCTTAGTCCACTACCCTTTAACTCCCTGCGGAGTTAGAGTAAGGTAGGAGTCAAATGGATCCTTATTGAGGAACCACAGAAAAAGTTGAAGTTTCCCTGTAAAGTTGTCACCTCTATTTTTGTTCATTTTTTGAAACCAGTGAAGGTTTTATTTTTCATTGCAAGTGAGTCAAGCATTGCATGAAGAGAGAGTTTCTCTTCTACATGCATAATAAATACCCTCCCAAAAAATCTATGTTGGTATGAGGACTACTCCCTGGCAAGACCACATGCAACTCTTGGGGTGTGCCTTCAGCTCTTAATTTTTCTTTCCTTCCAGGAAAGGCTGTGGCTCA
>NW_008238447.1:1046519-1067110 GCF_000691975.1 Corvus brachyrhynchos | reverse complement strand
CTGCAGTCATCTGGCCCTCTTAAGCCCTTTTAGACACTCCTTGCTGCTTTTGAGGAAATACTGCTCTAATCTCTCTTTCTGAGAACATGGTCTTCTTGTGCCATACTGAGCCACTGCATTCAGGAAGACAAGAGTACCAAGGGTTTGTCAGTTTTCTTCCAGTTCATTTTGAACCACAACAGAAGACAAATTTCATATTAAGGCAAAGCCTGGGCTTATTTAGCAAGACTTAAGCACAGTCTTGCAATTACAAGTTGAGAACAGAAAATCCAAAAAATTCCCCAACTAAAGCCAAATAAATGCTGTAGTTCAATCTAAACAGCTGGATATAATGATATATGTGCACATTTACGTAGCTGATTAACTTCTTACCTAACCTAGAACCACCTAGAGAGGTCTCAGGCTGGTGACAACTCGACTCTTGGCAATGTCCTGTGACCTGGGATTATTCCCTTCAGTTTTCATTGCCCTTGTCTTTTATTTCCTACTTCCTCTCTTACTCCTCTTTGGAATTAAATATTGGTCTACAGTCTTATGTACTTAACAGTGACTTTGGTTCACGCAGATTAGCCAAGGGTATCTGTGAACTATGAGATTGCAAAACCACTTTTATTTTTTTTTGCTCACATTTAACTTGGACCTGACCAATTGCTTTCCACCTACTTTTACCTATTCCCCTCTTAGGTGTAGAAATTCATCCAGCCCTTGTTTGCTGGGAGATCTTGGGAGCCCACAGAGCTTTGCTGTGCCATCTCATTGACTTGCATTCATAGGTGATGTTAGTCGTGTCCTAGGTGTAGCAGAGTGGGAGTGATTTTGGGACAAACTGGTGAAAGATACAGGAAAATCCGTTTTGTGCTGGTTTTGATTTTGCAGTGCGCATGAGTTATGCATGGAAGTGTTTTGGAGAGATCTACTTTTTGTTAAATGGCTTCAGCTAATCAAAACTTGTTGACTGGACATTTATGTCACCTTATTACCATTACTCTCATGAGATTCGTGCTGGATGTTTTGTTGCAATCCCCCTCCCTTCCCAAAACAACACAAAACAAAACAAAAAACCTAACCTCCAAATACCCCAAAACACATTTCAGCACTGAACTCCCGTTAAATGGCAGCTTGAATGATGGTCACATTTTAGTAAGACAAATGCAGCTTCTGGAGAGGTCACTGCTCATTAAATAACATACTTTTTTTTTTTTAAATAAGGGGGCTTGCCCTTCCCATCTGAGCATGGGTGAAGGGGAGTACTTTGAGAGTTCTTCAGGCTGTTTTGCAAAGCTCATTCTAGAAAATACTCCCACATTTGTGATCTCCAACCTGGGTATAAATTAGAGAGAAGTAAGCAAAGACAAATCACCAAATAGGCTTAATTTATTTTTTTCTTCCCAGCTATCACCAAGCCCATTTTGAAATGTGTTTTCATGCATGCTGTTCAATATACCCATTTTCTACTTACGAAAAAGAAAAAATTCTGTGTTATTCTATTCTGTGTTATTTCTTAAGGAAAAGAAGGGAGAAGAAGAGGGATTATTTTGGTTTTATTCTCATAGTTTCCCGAACTATCAATCACACAGGGTGTTCATGCTTTTGCTGATATTAACATGGTGCTCTTCTGTGCATTATGTCCAAAAAGTTACCAAGTACTATTTGTTGTGCTGGCCAGAATTCTGTATCATAAGCTGGAGTTTTGCAAACAGTCCTGATTATGCCATTTTTCTTAATTTTTAAAAATTGTTTGGGGAACAGACGGTGATTTAGAACAAGACGTGGGGTTTTCATAACTGGTTCATGAAACATAAAAATTGCTATTTAAACATAAGTAAGCTTTATCTGTAATAATGCCTCCCTTCTGTGGGGCATTTTCCACAAACCCAGCTTCTTCACACCACTTCTCTTTTACAGATGGCAAAATGAGACTCAGCTTAATTACTCCAGGATTCTAAGAAAGATAGCAGCATATTAAAGACTAAATCATGTTTCTTAAATTGCAGTCCAGTGTTTGAAAATAGCAGCATCTTTCTTTACTGTGATAGATCAAGCTTAGTGATGAGTGAACAAAATCATCACCAATAAAATAAAGGGATCTCGTTCAAATATACATTCAGAAATTGGGATCTTTTAAAATTTTAAATATTTTTTTTTAAATGTTTCTGAAGTTGCCAGACTTATCTGAGATTCTTGTATCACCATACACATGCTTGTGCTCTTCAGAGCAATCCAAAATCCAAAGTAATCCTCTTCAGAGGATCCACTCTTTACTACATCCACCACATTACATCCCATGAAATATTGTTCATATTACAAGATCTGGCCATCTTCTGGTGGGTTTTGCTGACTGAGCAGCAAAGTCACTGACGAAGTTGAGAAGTCGATGCCTGATCATTGATACTGATTGCTCTGTCGCTTCTGGCTGCTAAATTAATCTCCCTATTGGTTTTCCTTCTGTAAGGCAGAAATAACACCTACTTTGGTTTAATGAGTGGTTTTTGTGTTTGATGAGATAAAGCACTGTAAAAGTTTTATCACAGTGCATCTGCTTCCAGTTTCAACATGATTCAGGCATGCTACTGAAAAGCTTCTCTGTGCAACAGCAGGCATGGGAAGGGACAGAGACACTTTGGAGCATGCTAAAATTCAGTCTGGGTTTGGAGGAGCAAATCAGTACATCTCCACAGGGCCATGGATCATCGTGACTCCTTCCTAGTCTGTAGCTTTCTAACTTGACCCAAATTCTTGCCCAGTCACAGACCTTGAGATCCATGCCCAGGTAGGACTTTGGTGCCCCAAACCTGCCCCACACTTCCCTGCCCATAGGTAGCATTTCCTTCAGCCTCCCAGCGCTGCCTGGATCACGTTTCCCTTCTCTGTCTTTTCTGGTTCTGCATATCAGAACGTGATTAAAATCATTATATCCCTATCTATATCGTGCTGTCTGTTTTCCTTTTAATTAGGTTGTAAAACAATTAGTTACCACCATGTCTCTCTCTTCCCCCTCTCCTTCTCTTTTTTTTTGTGACTCCCCTTGTGCGCCCAGAGCTGTTTGTTCTCCCCGGGCGGGGAGGAGGGGGCCCTACCGTCTTGCTTTATTTACAGCAGGGTGAAGGTCAGATATAAACAGTTTTTGTTCTTGTGCTGTTGCTTTCTTTTGTGACCTATCCTGCATTGTTTGGCTTTTTTCCTCCCCCGTGCTTTGAAGTGCCGCACACCAGGTGTTCCTGTTCTGAATTACACATGAAAGGACCACATCCCTGGACTAATTAACTAGTAAACTGCACCCGCCTCCCCTGGGTTTAATTGATGCTGTTCTTAAAAGGGGAAGCCAGTTTCTTATTCCTCCTGATTTCACACCGTACTCATCTCCTCTTTATCTCCCTAAATACAGAAGATACTCTTGAATTTCTCACTCCCAGGCCACGCAGTGCTTAATATGTCTTCTCGTTTCACAATTAATAAAACAATTATGCTGTATAATATTTTTTAAATAAATCCTCCACATTTTTTTTTTCTTTTTTTCTTTTCCTTTGACTCCTAATTTCTTTGTGTCTGACGGTTGCAGCCTCTCTGGGGAGAGCAGCGTGCAGAACTGCACTGCTCCCCGAGAGATGGAAGATCCAGTATCTTGCTGTTAATTACTTTACTTGATAGTCTTGACCCACCAAAAGCATTGGTGTATACCAACATCTTTGGTATACAGCCAATGAGCCATTCCATGGCTCACAGTTTCTTTCCTGGGGCAACATTTCTTGCAATGTAATGAGCAGAAGTTACCGTGATTTCTTTGTTCGGCCTGGTGGTTGCATCTTGCTTGTCTCTGTGGCAGGGTGGGCCTTGTTGATGGCAGAAAACTGTGAGAAGTGGTCAAAACCAGTTTAAAACTATCAAGTGTAAATCAAAACCAGCTCAATTCTGTGGGCCCTCCGAAACTGCTCAGTGCAGGTTTTATGTTAAGTGTATAAAGACCCATCCTAGGGTCAACTGGAGCAGAACGCAGGGGAAAATGGACAAGGTTGTCATGTGGCACTCACTGTGCCACGTATCCAAATTGGGTTGTCTGTGTATAAATCCATATAGATATTACTTTTCACATTCCAGCTGTGTCCTGCCCTAGCTAAATGACATTTTGGGCACAGCTGGTGGCCCCCTGTGTATTCAGACTCAAGGTCCTTGCACATTGTGGGGCTGTGTCTGTCTTGGGGTGTGCGGAGGTCCCAAACTGGTGCTGCTGGCAGGTGCAGTTGAGGACGTAGAAACCCCCCAGCCATAAGAATTTGTATAATGGTTGATTCATGTTAGGTGATTTTGCCCTTGAATGTGCTGTTTGTGTCTTGCTGGTGCTTTGACCTTTAGAGGTGCTGAGGATGATTTCATTCCCAGATATTACCCAAATAGGTAATGTCTTGAAAGGTTACTGGTTTAGGTTTATGGTTAGGATATGTTTGTCTGTCTTAAGTATTTGTTCACTCATCCAGACCATCCTGTATCCTCTATCAATTGAAGTCCTTGTTAAGTCCAGTGAATTCTTTCCTCTGATTTCAGTGGGAGCTAGTCCCTATTCATTTAAAATGAGTTGTTTTCAACTTGAATTGGAATTTCAAACTTAACAGTCTTTTGAAATAGAGGAAAAGGATTCAAGATACCAGAAAGTGAGTGGGATGCAGCAGTATTTTTAATAACTTAAAAGACATTTCTCTGGGTAGATGTTGTAGTGTAGGAATGAGTATCACATACCTGCCTCTTTCTTGGATACCTGGCAGATGGAAAACTGAAACATTTTGCTGTATGTGAATATTTAGTTTCAGAGGTGGAACCTGAATATTAGTCAGAATATTTTCTTCAGGGCAAAAGGTATTTCTTGAAGACAGTATCTACCAAGTAATAGTTTTGTGCCAAATTAAGGATGGCATAGAGAAATGGGAGTTTTGCTTAATGCCACATAGTTTTGGATTAGGAATTTGGTGTTGTTGATGTAAAATGTGGCAAGAATAGCTGCTTTCCTTGGAAATCGTGGCACTGTGTTCAGTGATGATGTGAATTACGATTGCAGTGGGGCTACCGTTGGGTTTTGTTGTTGAAGATCTCGCAAGATTCCCCCCTCCTCCTTCCCACCATGAAGAAGTGGGTTGTTTTGGGTTTTTTCAGACAATAACCAGCAAAGTCATCACTTTGTTATCCCTGAGGAGGGTAAGCTTTGCACTTTTGTAGGGTGCAAAGTGACTTTTGTGAATCATGCAATTTCCCAGAGCACAATGGGAGCTCAGGCTTTGGAGCTGGCACTGGAGGACAGACCTTAGAGCAATTAACTGCAAACTGATTAAAGCTTATATGTCAAAGACAGACTGAATTTTAATTAACATGCAGCTTAAGATAGGTATTTTTATGTTCTAAAGCAGCTACTTTAAAGCACATACAAGGAAAAGCAGGGAAGTCACCTAGTTTCAGCAGAAGGTAAATGTAGAATTTTGTCCTTTTTAAGTTTCATAGCTCCTAGAATTCTATGCCTTGCTGTCTTGATTTAAACAGCTTGAAATCTGGAGCCCCTGTTGCATTATATTTGATTGCTTAGATTTATTATTTCCTGATTTCTTAATTTTATTTTAATCAATTTTTGCTAAAATTTGCAGTAAGTTCCCTTTTAGGGAAATTTTGCTTTAAAAAATACCTTCAACCTGGTTATTATTTTCTAGCAAAGATGTTTTCAGCTTAGGGCAGATACAAATGAAAACTCAAAAAGACATTTTATTGCCAAAAAAGCACTGGTATAATTCAAAAGCACCTCTTGCTAAATCATTTGTGAGTGTCTCATCAAAAGCATAGGATATGGTTTTGTTAGCGCAGATCAGGGCTTTGAGAGTGGTTGTCATGCACCTTCTTAATCTTAGTCATTTTAACCCTTTTCCAATTTTTTTCTACCTTTCCCTCCGAGCTCTGATGTTCTGTAATTTTTTGCTGCCTTCCCCTTCAAAGGCAAGTTTGCCAGTATTTTTATGATTAACTTTTATATGTCTGAGTTTTTCAAAACACTATCAGGTTATAACATAGTATTTAAAAGCCCATACTCATCTTTTTTTATTAATCCTACCTTTCTTTATCAAACCTGAAAATCCTCTTTACATTGCAGCTTTTATTTTATTTCATCCTTCAGAAAAATGAGAAAGATACTAGTGTAGAATTTGAAATTTAAGAAAAAACTTGCAGTGGCTCCTGTTGTTCTTGCAGTCTGACAGCTAACTGAGTTATTCTGCATAGTTTCAAAGAAATAACAGTCACAGCAAACTTATTTTTGTAACTGTTTTATTTTTCCCTATCTCTCAACCATAATGTCTAGAGATGTGACATGATGGCACTATGAACACAAAGAAAAAATATGTATGGATTTTGTTGTTGCTGTTTAAAGAGGAAGCTAGCAATGTTTCTGCTTATAAAATATTTTATTTTAAAGTCACCCCTTGTTCCACAAGTTTAGATGTCAGGCTTAATGTTTAGCATTACCAGTTGTGTGATGGTTGGAGAACAGGAAAATGCTAATGTAACTTAATGTGTAGAAAAGCAAGGTGTAGTTACTGTTGTGCTGCTAGATTGGAATGAATAAAAGTTGACATCTTATATATAATTGTATTTAGGCACTTTATTCTTTCCAGCTGGCCCCTCTCCCCAAATGTCTCCTACCTCTTCCTCATCTTTACTCTCTCCCAGAGCCCGCCCTCTGAATCTCCAGACTGTGGGATATGAGGAGAATGTACTGAGCTCTCACTTGCGCTCAGATGAAAGACCTGATTTGTTAATTTGAGCTCTTTTTAAAAACAAGACCTAAATTAAGTATTATCTTAATCAGCAATAAAATACATTCTTTCAATTACTTGTTTCGCTGACTTATTAAGAGAACTCTAAATAGTTTCAGCGAGTATTGTTGTAATTGTTTCCTCCTTTGATTTTCATTTCCTCAGTTGTCATCATCTCCTGGCAGCAGCAGCAGCTGTAAAGCAGATCTTTCAACAGCCTTGTTAATTGTGTAGAAATTAATCTGATTTCAAACCCCTTATTGATATAGAGATTCGTGTGCCTTAATGTGTCTGTGCCTATGCCTGCTCACCTCTTTCACCCAGCGTTTTCTTCCCATGCCAGCCTAATGTGCAGGTTGGGTCATTATCTCCCCTTGTTTATTGCTGTGTCCCTATCAAGTGCACAGGGTTCCTCCATGGCAATACAGAAGCTTATGTGAAATAGCTCATAAGTCTGTAAGAAACATTGTTTTTCAGCCAGTCTATGCTCCTTTTATTGACTTCCATTCTGTGTACGCAAGAGGAGGCAGTGTAAGTTATACATGTGCAACTCCATCAAAGTGTTGCTATTGTCTTGGCCAGTTACCTACTGCCATAAATCAGGAGATACCCCTGGAAGGAGCTGCGGGTACCACACCCACGCCCCCTGAAGTACTGCCCAGCCAAATGATGTTACCAAAATAGTCCTGAGGTTTTATTCTTGAGAAGCTTCCAGGTGAGCTGAAATTGCACAATGCCCACTGTTCATGTTGTGCTGGCAGCCATCTGTTTTACTGAGAGGAAAGATAAGGCTCCTTTGTGGAATAAAAAAATTGTAAAAATAAATTGACGTATTAAACATTCTTTTGTAATAAGGGAAAAGATATTATTATAGCTTTCCATAACTCTACAAATAACACTGAAAAGAAGTTTTTCTGCAGTTATTGGCATATTCCACTAAGCAAATTAGAGGGTTATTGTTATATAATCTAAGTATTAATGTAAGACATATACCACTGAACAGTAGATTCTTTCTGTAATCCTATTTGTGATCTTTACAGCTTTTGTAGTACCAGAAATAAATTTTAGCATGGTATCTTAATTTCCAGACTGTCATCTGTATACCTTAATTGTTCTGCCTACAATAAAAGGTTACCTCTTTCTTCCTGTCATCTACAGCTGTGCTCTGGTAAAGAGCAGCATCCTCTTGTCATGTTTGTGACACGATAACTTACACATCATTATGTAAAGTGCTTTGCATTTCTTTAGGATAAGCAATGACAGAGAAGGATAAAATTTTATCATTTTAATGACGATAAAACAACAGGTTGTCTATGCCAATACAAGTGGCAGAGGCAGGCATAGCTTTCTCAACTTCAGTGAGATTTGGGTCAAATTCTTAAAAGAAGTTCAAATTGAAGCTGTCCTTTCTACACATGTATCTGTCAGTAAAATGTGCAGCAGTCCTGTTGTGGAGAGGAACTTGAGGTGTGGAGCCCCTGCACTCACTAGATGACGACCAGAGAGAGATTAGTATTCTTGTTCTTTAAAGCCATTATTCAGTGACTGTTAGATGAATGGGAGATGAAGGCTGAGTGTTTTCTTCCTCTCTTGCTGTCACATAAAGTCAGGCATCTGGGGAAGAAACATCACATGCAGTTCAGGCTTGTGAATACTTAAAAAATAAAAGTTTTAACAATGACTTTATTTGTAGAGTTTCTCTTTCTCTCATTATGTATAATGCAAACAGAAACATAAGAAAAAAATATCAAAAACAACCAGTGAAAGTGCTATTTGGGAATCATAAATAAATTCTCCATGAAAATCTCAGACTCAAACCCCATGAGAATAGACTTAGGTTTTCAGCCCTATGAGACAGATAAATTGAGTATCATGCAGCTTGAAACTAGCATTTCTTGTGGATGAGAGTTACAAAATCAGTGTCCCATCTTTCATGCATTGGTATCAGACTGCTTGATACTTTATTTTAACAATGATTTTTATTTGGGACTTTATTTTAACAATGATGATTTTTATTTTGGAGATTAACGGTTCTTCCTCACACTAGCTGAAAGTTTTATTTCAGTGCTTATATGTGTGCTGTATTTATTTACAAAGACTTTACATTTGTTCAGATGAGAAGATAGGTCATAGTATTGAATGATAAAGATAAAAGATGAGACCAATTGAAAATTCATTCCTGTTGTGAAATGCAGTCTTTTGCCAGTGACTACTGGTTTAAGCTCTGTGCATACAACTTGAACCAAAGCACAGAACTGGAGAACAGCCCTGTGCTAAGGCACCTCTTCAGTCACTGTGCTGAAATAGCATTTTCCTGTAAGGCTTGAATTTGTTATCTCAGTGCTGGTAGGAGGGTAGGTGTGGCTGCAGTCCTTAAATGTATGAAGGGCAATCCTGGAGTATTAAACTTGCAGTTTAATACTTGTGGGTGAGAACACATACACACACCTGCAGGCCCATGTCAAGGCTTAAGGTTCCTTTCAAAGAGTAGAGGGCTTGGGCTGCATAAATATTTTCAGTGATGTGTTTGAGGTTGACGACAACACTCCAAGGCAGTCTTGGTGAGGGTGATACTTCTCTTTGCCTCAGCTTCCAGGGACTTTGAATTCTTCCCTGTACAGAGAAAATATTCTCGGTCTCATGTTTATGCTGCTGTAAGGTGACAGAAATGAGGAGTCCTTCTGGGGTAATACTAAAGTGTCACTTGCCACTTTTGCCACAACTATCACATCTCTCATTGGTCTAGTAACTTCTCTTTCAGATGCTTAAGCGAAGCTAATAATTGAAACTTGTTTTATCCTGCATACAGATACGTACGTGAAGTGAACAGTTTTCCCTGCCTTAGATGCTGGTTTTCTTGGATGCTTTCTCTGCATTCATTGAAGGGGTAATTGACTGAAACTTCTCACAGCTTTCAGACTGTAAGCTAGACAGAACCAGGAAAGTCCTTCAGAATTTTCATCTTGAGCATTTGTATCTGTATTTTTCCTACCTTCTAGCTGCCACATATATATTATAAGGCAAGGAGTCTAAAATAGGCCTTAAAATAGTTTTGTTTTTCAGATAAAAAAAATGCATGTCTTATTTTGGCCACTTCTTCATTAAATCTATATAAAACCAGAGTTGGACAGCTACATCCAGCAGGTCCATTCAGACAACATCCCTGTGCAAAGACAAGGTGCTATTTTGTGACTAACCCATACTCTGTAGGGTTTGGAAAAGAGTAGAAGCCAAAATTCTCAGATACTTGAAGCTTCTTCAGCACATGAGGAGTTTGAAACTCCTTTATAAGGTTGATTTATCCATGGGGGCCTATGCTAATACACTGCTTCTTCCTTGCAAATGCCTGCTTAGTGTCTCTGCGGAACACTTGGAAAATTTGAAATATCTTTGAAGGGATCATGAGGGCTGCCAGATGATATCAGATGAGTCAGAGGTCTGTTACTTAAAAGGAATCCTGCAGGACTCTTGTTTCACTGGTTTCCATTCTCCTCTGGTCTCCACTGGAGACTAATGGACTAATTGGGCTAAAATATTACTCAAATGAAGCTGCTGCCCTTTCCTAAACTAAAAGGGGTTACTGAGCCACTGTTGTAATTTAGTTACTCAACACAGAAGAAATGAAGAATAAATTAGTTATAAATATGCGTGGGATGGCTTTTTAATATACAGTCTGCTCAGTGTTATTTTGCAGTAGGTGCTCTGTTGAAAACAGACAAACTTTGTGAAATAAAGCTCATGCAAAGTACTGAGCTGGGATCTGCATGACAAAACCTGCATGGTTTTAAGCTTTTCCCACCAGTACTATCCTGCATACAGCATGCCTGGCTTGTGCAAAAGTCAGGAGTAATTTTCAGCTTGAATTTTAAAACTAGGCTTAGATTTTGAGCACCCAGATTTAGTTTTGTCTGTATTGGGGAGGGTCTTGTCTGTTTATCTAAGTGTGTGTGGGATGCACCAGATAAGAGTCTACAGGGTGATTCTGTGAACACAAATCTGCTTGTACTGCTGACAGAAAATACTCTGGATGTTGTCTGCCAGAACTCTACTGGGAAAATGAGGGGTGGGGGAATGTGTCACAGGAGTTGACTTAACTTCCAGTGTCAGTAGGAAAGGAGAGAATGAATCAACAAAATGTGGAGCATCAAATTGCCAGGACCAGACAGTATTCATCCATGACTTGTAAAGGAATTCAGATGGGAAATAGACACCCTAACAGACCATTTGGATGAAACAACAGCGAAGAATAGGGTTAGTAAACACAAAGATAAATATGTTATGTTGCAGAAGAGTTAATGTGGTTTCTGTTAACAGAAGCTGTGTTTCACAGATTACTGCAGTTCTGCAGAGGAGTCAGGGAGAGATCCTGGTGTTATCTACTTTGATTTGAAAAGGCATTCAACAGGTCCCTCACCAAAGGCTCCTGGAAAACTTAGCTGTCATGAGATAAGGAGTAAGAGGCTCTGTGGATAAATAATTGGCTAAAGGGTAGAAAACAAAGGGCAGGAATAAATAGACAGTTTTGACAGTGTAAGGAACCAGTGGTGTAGTCTCACAGGATGTGTGTGCTGCTAGGGTATCTGTTGCTCAACATATCATAAATGATCTGAGAAAGGAAAATTGAAAAAAGGTTGCAGCTTCTAACAGGTTATTCAAGGAGTTGAAACCAAAACAGATTGCAGAGAAGGATCTTGCTGAAACCAAGACAGATTGCAGAGAAGGATCTCACATTAGTGAGTGACTGGTTGGTAAAATTAATGGCAGGTAAAAATCTGTGTGTATAAATTGTGAAGTAATGCATATGGGGAAAAATAATTCTAATTTTGCATACAGAGTGGTGAACTGTAAACTAGTTTTCCACTCAAGAGTGTCATCTCAAAGTGTAGTACCAATGAATAAAACAAGTAGCATGCTAAGAGTTATTAGGAAAGGAACAGAGAACAGTATTATGCCACTGTATTTACATAATTATTGTGTCCATTAGTGCTGTATCTATGATCCAACCACATATGGGAGATTGTGTTCCTTTCTGGTTGTTGTCTCCCCTGCCCCTATCTCCACTGTAGAAAAACCATTTAAAAAATTGATCAAGGACACTGAGGAATTGGTGGAGGGTAGGAGAATATACTGAGGAGATGCTGTGCTGTGATGGCCCTAATTTTGTATTCTCTCTTTACCATCTTGTAGCACTGCATAAGGCAGAAGACAGAGCTCCTGGTCTGGTACAGTCCCTCTTGTGTTACAATTTCCTGTAAGGTGTCAGTAGTTTAGGGTGCATGGATGCATTCAAAGTCTTTGCTAAATCCTTGTCAATGGATTACAATTATCAGACTGCTTATCCTAGTGTTATTAGTAGACCTAATGTATAGCCAGAAAAGCACCAACAGTTTATAGCTAGTGCAATATTTTAAAAAAAAATAAATTAGATTTTATTATAATTTGTTTGGAAGATAAGAGGTTTCAAGCAATATGTGACACTTGCAAACTAAAAGTTAAATGAAATATTTTGGTGGTCCAATATGTTGTAATAGCCACAGCCAAGAAATGTGAACCAATCAAGGTTTAGATCCAAGAGTTTGTAGAGAACCAGAGAGAAATGACCAGAAGATCTAAGAGAGATCTAAGCTGAGAAATGCCAGGTACAAGTTAAAATAGCTCATTAAAAACATCTATGTTAATAGGACCTTTCATCACCTAACTGAAAATGTCTTTTATATTTTACCTAGTCATTAGCTCAATTGTTCATGATTCTGCTCCTGGTGTAATAGGGGCTTTTAACAGGTTCTTTTTCGAAGGGAATATCATTTTTGCTTTGTTCACATAGTAATACAGGATAATATATATTCCCATAATCTTGTTAATGTATTGTCATATTTGAAAGGCAAGATGTTGAAATTGTGTATGAAAATAGGAATGTTGAAAATGAATGAAAATATAAGAATGTTGGCATACAATGAAACTTATTTTCTATTCCTCAGTTCCTAGACTCTAAATGGAGAGAGCTCCAGAGACTCTTGGATATATACATGCAGCATGGTTGGTTCTTGAGACAGGTCTCAAGCTGAGAGAGGAAATTATGTTCAGAAATAGTTTTCAAGGAGTAAAATACCCAGATTATTTTAATTCTAAGGTAAGATATAGGATGGGGTCTCAACTGCAGGGCTGGAAGTTAATTTGCAAAATGTATTAGACATTTTTCACTCTAATTGCACTGATATTATGTTATTTTGGTCTGGTATTATTTTTGTGTTGTTATTTTAGAACTCCAGTTTGAAGAGGAAAGCAATTGCACAAGTAATTACTGAAACCACAAGGACCAACCCCCCCAAAATACCCCACCAAAAAACCCCCTAAGACCAATATTTCTGTGGACAAAACTCTTGTCAGTGCTGATAATGCAAGAAATACTTGGAAGAGAAAGTGGAAAAAGCTGGGAGTGCAGCTGTCTGTAATTAATTGAAGGAATATTATAATCACTATTATTAGGACAACTCAAACAATAGCTTTGGCAAATATTTTTGTAGCAACTTAAATCATCAATGAAGATGATAAGGCACAGCCTGAGTATACTAGTGATGATCAAAGACAGTAGTGGGCAGAGGGTGACGGGCACACACCCACAGCAGAAACCTGCCAAAACCCCTCATCCTCCCCTCTTCTGGCATGACATTCCTGGTCTTTCATCCCGGGAAGCCTTCTCTTGCCCAGCTTCAGCAGAAGCAGTGCAGGGTGTGTAGTGTTCTCCCATTCCACAGTCCCAGGAGGGAAGGGCTCCCAGGTGTGGGGTCCTCCCTTACCCTCCTCATCCATACCTGCTCTGTTCATGGCTGATCCTGCTCCCAGCAGCGTGGCATTTCAGTGTTACCATAGTGATGAGTAGTGGACACTGCCACCTTTCTCACTTTAATTAAAGAACAGATGCAGGGAAAGCTGATCTCTTGGTGACCCTCTTTAAGCTGACATCAACACACTAATTGTTTTCAATTCTTTCCTTCCCTCAGCAGTCGCAGCTCTGTCCTTTGCTCCTATCAAGATCTTGCCTCTGTTCAGGTTAAAGAAGCAGTAACTTTTTTCAGTCTCCCTGTGGGGACTGTTTCAAGTAGTGGCTGCTTCAGAGCAACTAAAATCTCTCCTCTCCATTAGCAAGGTGGGTACAGAGGAATGAATGCTCCTGCCTGAGATAGGAAACTTCTGGCTTTCCTCTGCTAAAAGCAATCCTAGCAACAGTGCCAAGCAGGGATTTGCTCAGAGTATCCTGAAGAGTGGATGATTATGAAATGTAGGCATACATCCTTCCAAGCTCACCTTGCACTGTTTCAGTACAACACAATCCTTGCTGAACAAACAAGGCAGTTGTGGCTGGGATGGATTTGACTTGGGAAGAAGTCTCCTGCCTTCTAATCCCTCTTCAGCCTTTGACTCACAAAGGAGCCTCAGCTCTCTGCCTTAGTTTCCTCTTTTATGAAATAGCACTAGAATTGCTGTTTGCTTGTTACAGAAGATAATAGGGCTTTCTCCAGGTGTTTTAATGCATAAAATATTTTATAAAGAAAAAACTGCTGCTAGAGCAGTGAGTCTTCATCAGCAATTGCTCTATACCAGTGTCAGATTGTTATGGCTTTTCTGTAGGGATTGAAATTGCACATGGTATTCATGTTAATGATAGGCAAAAAAAATACATTATTTAATGGTTTCTGCTGTATTATTTGCCCTTTTTGTTTAGCTTCCGGCTAGAGTCAATAGGCAATTTAGCTCAAGAAAAACAGTCACCAAACAAGAAAAGGGATATTATTCATCCCATGCAGATGTAAGCAGAACAAAAATAGTGTCAGATACCAAATTCAGACTTGCAGAAAGCACTCACATCACATAAGTTAACTGGTGATTGCCACTGGATGTCCTCATTGCTGAAGTGTAGAGTTCAGCAACAAGATCCTAAAGATCATCAGTGACAAGAACCCTTGAAATGCAGGAGGCTGTTCAAGCTATTTATACAGGGAGATGGAAGGGCTGAGATCTTTGTTGTTATTGTCTCCTTTATCTCTGGGCTTGCTTGAGTTAGAGCAAGATCTCATTTTCCTGATAACTTTACAAGGCAGGAGGTAATTTATACATATGAAATGCATCATTCGAACACATCCACAACACTCACAAAAAAATAATTAACTGTAGAGCCAAGCTATCTGATGAAACAAGATTTACATTTGGGCCCATGAATTGCTTTGTATATAGTGCACATGACTTCTTTCCATAGCATTTTGTCTTTGGGAATGTAAAACGGAATCACAGAATTTCTCAGATAGCCCATGAAGTCCAGATCACCTTGTCAATCATGTAAATACTCTTCCTCTGGAAGTTCTTGCTGTTTGTTGTCTAAGAGGAGGACAAAACCATACAAAAAGCTGCTAAATATTTTATTGCCCCTGGAAGGAAAGATAATTTTTTCCCCTGTTATCTCCAAGCTCAACTGAGAATTAAGGTTAAAGAATAAAACACTGACTGACCCTACCCCAGCCCACCTACCCACTGTTCTGTTACCTACAAAGGGATGTGATCTCTTTTAAAATACACCAGTCCTGTGGCCTCAATAAGTGTTTAAAACAAATGCATCTATACACACATATTTCCTTCATGTGAAATAGGCAGAAATTACATAGCAGTGCTGAGCTGCACAGTACCAGGCCTAGTGAGCTTCCCTGAGTTTGCTGCGTTTTAGGATGTAGGACTGTATTTTGCTGTATCGTGAGGATAAAATGAAGGTGTGAAGTTCATATCTGAATGTCAACATCCCACAAGTAATCTTTTAATGCATTATGCTCCCACTTTAATTTGTCTGTAGGCATTTGAATTTTCTGTATCAAGTCAGGGAAAACTGACAGGCGTAGCCAAAAAATGCATGTTGGCCTTCTATTCAAATGAGACAGTGTGGGGTTTCCTTTCCCAGCAGAATTTGGAGTCTCGTTTATTTGACTGTAGCTTAAAAATGGCAGACTATTCATTTAAACCCAAATGCTAATAATAACACTGATGTAGAAAGACCTTTAATAATCTTAAACAATGGTGATTTGTGACTTCATTTATGCCAAGAACATGACTGCAGAGGGAAGTGCTGTGTGCGCTAATAAATTGCAGAATGTGAGATCCAGCTTAAGCTAAGACTAAATGCTCAATAGGTCAGTACGTTCTGTCTTAATTTGAGTTCATCCACAGTAAGCCTTTTCTGCAGGAAATGTAGCTGAAAGGGCAAGGCTTCTTCCACCTCTTCTAGGGAGAGCATCTGCATGCTTCTGAGCTTTTATTGCAAGTTATGTGATGCTAGATGTTTGCTCCATTATGGCAGAGATTTTAACAATATTTTGGAATGAAAATAATTTGAGCAGATTAGTAATTGGACCACCCATTTCCTCAGCATCAGGAGGCAAATTTCCCTTAGAGAATTGTCAACTGCAAAGCCACAATGCTTGAAAATTTCTCCAAAGTTTCATGTTTGCTTGTATTTATTTCCTTTGCCTCTAAATACTGGTTTGATATTGCCTTGTTGTTGACAAGTTGTTGACAACACACCAAAGAAATAGGGCTCCAGCTTATACAAGGGCCCTAGGTTTTTTAACATTTTTTTGAAGGTCATTCCCATTAAACATTTGATTTTTTTCACGTGTGAAGGTCCTGAAGCCAGGTTCTTTAATATAATACACTCCCATATCCAAAGAATCTGTCTGGCACCTTAGCAATGATGCAAAGGATCTTACAGCAGATTTCAGAAGGTTTTTTTCCACTCTGTTGTTAATATAAGAATGACTGCATATCTAAGCCAAAAGTACTTCTGAACCCAACATACTTTAAGTATTTGAAATTGAATTTGGTTTTATATAACAATTTCCCCATATAATATGGATTTCTAATGAAAGCACATAGATCTTAAAGGGAGTCTGAAAAACTGAGCTGGACAAACATACTCCCCTTGTCTACCATAAAGCATTATCCCGTCCCTCATCAGTTTTATACAGGCCCTCTGCCAAAAAGAGGCATAGGTTGGCATGATGGAAGAACACTGTTCAGAATAACTGCTGGAGTTTGAATGCATAAGGCTGATTTGATGTGGGATGGATAGAGGGATTTGCTGTCATCCAGTAGCTACTGGAAATAGGAATCCCAGTCGGGAAGCAGGCATTACACAAGTATGTGGTGAAAAGACAGAAACTCGTAAAGCTGCAAGGGTCGTTTTGTAAAATGCCTGTGAGTAGCCAAATGGGACAATAGCAACACTGCTAATTCATTTAATTAATATGTAATTTACTTGGAGTAGTGTTCATTCTAGTCTGTCTTTCTTCAGAAAGATGTTTTCTGCTGTGGTGAAGCTGTGATTCATTTCCATTTCACTACTTTCATTTTCATGGTCTTTTTGTTAATTGTCAGGGCCTGTTTGATGATTACAGTGGCTAGTAAATGCATTGCTAAATTATGGTCATAAACAACAATGGAAAAAAAAGACCCATTCATTTAGGGCTTTTTTCTTTCTTTCTTTCTTTTTTTTCTTTTTTTTTTCTTTTTTTTTTTTTTTTCTTTTTTGTTCCAAGCAATAGACTGTGTTCTGGTCCCTAGCAAAAACAAACAATGTAGTATTTCTCCTACCCTGCTGCTTTGCTTCTTTGTTGTTTTCTCTTTCATAGTTTTTTCATGGGGTTACATATATTTGCTATATGAAAATCTGGAATGGAAGAGGGGAAGCAGAGCAGGAGTTGGAGTACATTGGATCTCTGAGGATGCAAGGGGCATCCAGGTATCTTGGTGCCCCTTAGAGGGAACTGCAAATCCCTGAAGCATCCCATTGCTCCTGGTGGTGCTCCTCAGAGGAGGTTCCCAGCAGGAGGGTTTCCAGCTAGGCCTGAAAGACATTAACTAACAGATAATTTTGAACTGCAGCAGAAAGGAAAGGTGTCACTCACAGGGCCAAATTTCAGGGCAATGTAAGCACTATCCATGTTGGGTTTGTGCTCTGTGTGTGTGGTTGTATTAAGCTGTGCAGAATGAAATAGAACTTGAGACTTTTGCCAAGTTGGTGTCAAACTAGGCATTACCACAGGCACTTCAGCAGAAATTCTCCACACAGCATGGTATTTGTATGCAAGCCTTTACATTTTTCCTTGCTTTTGCTTTTGATGTTTTGTTCCTGATCCACAACAGCAACTATGAAAATAACTCCCTTCAGTCTGTCTCTAATTTCAGTCCTCTTCTTTTTTTTTGCAGAATTGTGGCATTTTCAGCTTGAAACCATCTTCACTTTACAATATATGAAAACTTCTTGCACAGCCAAAGATGAAAGATTATTTTTGGCATGCAGTCAAAAAGATGGCTTGGTCCTGTCTAATCCATGAGGCTTGTTTGATCAACTTAACTGTGACGTAGTAGCTTTCCCAATGCCATGGCTTTTCCTCTTATAGACAGAGTCTGAATTGGTTTCAGTGTAATGGAGTATTTATTCTGCCTGGTTTAGAAATGTTGTAGTTTGAGAATATATGTCCTGGTTGCAGTGGTTACATCACTTATTCTTTAAAACAGCACAATATTGGATAAATTGTAGATGTTGCAGTTAGGAGTTGTGTTTGTAAATGAAATCTTTTGTGCTGTCTATTAAATGCAGTTCTGATTGACTCAGATGAAGTGAGTAGTGCCCAACGTGTGTTATGCAGACATTTGTCAGATATCTTAGTTCATTTCATTTCATACATCTTGAACTATGAAGGCAACCTTGTCATTGCAATTTTCACACCCTTTCTTTTTCTTTGTTCTATATGTCAGTGAAATCTTATCTCTGCAGTCTTCTGTCATAGGTTAATAGTCTGGAACAAACTTCATTTAAGACTCTTACATAGGAAAAACGGAGAGAGATTATAGAGAAAAAAGTTGGTGGCCACAACCACTGTTAAGAGAGATGGTATCTCACAGACTCTGATAGATTTGAAATACCAACCACAAGTGTGGGAGAGGAAGAGAAGAGCCAACCTCAAAAGATTGACTCACTCGGTTCAGGTGCCTGGCTGAACCCCCGGGACCTCCTGTCACATCACAAAGTTCAAGTTTTGTGTGGGCTTGCATGGATTTGCTTTTAAGGATGGGACAAAACCACAAATGTCAGACCTGGATTTACATTTGTTCAGTGTTGTTGTTATTGTACACAGAAATCTACAGAAGTATGCAGAGACTCCTGGGAAATCTGAGACAAAGTTTTCTTATTTCACAGTCTTACAAAAAGACCTGCACTTATTTTTCTTCAGTACATCCTTTATTGACAGGTACAGTTGCCTCTTTTATAAAAGTGACTGTCTTGTTTACATGTTCCTCTATTTCTCCCATTTCCAACTGCAGTTTCTGTTTAAAATGTCTCAGAACAGCTTTTTAAAAGCAATTATTTTTGCAAAGAAAGGTAAACTGCAGGGAGACAAAAATGTTAAAACAAGAAGGGAAGGTTTGGAGTAAACCCCAGCTGACCTAAAATCGCTGCTTTTTTCCTGAGAGAAGCAGAGAACCCCTGAGTAACATTTTCCTCAGTCCCCTTCCAATACCTGCTTGACTGCTCTCTCTGTTAAGGCTGGGGACTTCGACTATCCCTTTTGATCCTGTGTTCAGTCCTGGAAAGAATAAACTTTGCTACCCTAGATTCAGACAGGGAGGGGGCATTCTACAATTAATGACTTTTCTAGTGTTTCCTCCGGGACACTGTTATTGTTTTTAACAAGTAATCTTTACTCTTGCTTCATTTCCTGTTTGCTCCCCATCCATTCCCTTTGGTTTAATTGTTTGTAGTTAGCCAACATAATAATAATAATGACACTGTGATTGACATCAGGTTCAGAAAATACAACATGGTTTGGGGTTTTTTTGTATGATGCATCATAGCTCCTAGACTCAGAGCATTGGAATCCCTGGAAACTTTCATTCAGACCCTGGTAGAAGAGCCTTACATTTTGCCTGCTTTAGAAAAGTTCAACACAAGTGGCTCTTGAGGCTTTGCTTGGATAATACCTTATCAAACAGAAACTCCCAGCTGCTCACTTGGGCGGATGTTTACAGATGCAGTTTGATAAGGAAGTCAGTAGTGTTATGCTTGTGACAGTATTGGCTTCCTGAAATGAGGGACACTATTCTCCCAAAGGAGAAGAACTTGGGAACTTCTGGTAGAATCAAACCAGAGCTGACCTTCACCTGCTGATACTGGACCACAGCAGTTCTTGGCTGGAAGGTCCAGCCATAGTGTGAGAGAGGAAGAACTTCCACCACAGGTAGGGCATCTGTATCCTGAGTGCCCAAAACCTTGGGAAAGCAAAACTCCAGGACTTTATACCAGCTGGTCCCCTGGGTCAGACCCAGAAAAAAAGGTATAAACCTGCCCTTCCATGGGAAGTTTTTTTCTTTATAATGATTTCCACAGTCTTCATAAAGCAGAGTCAGCAGTGAAAGAGATGATAGAAGACTTGCTTTCTTCTCAAGTCTGCTCCTTGCCCTGCTCAGCCTCTCTCTCTCTCTCCAAATATTTCTAACCAATCTCCCATGTGAAGACCCAGAACCACCTGGTGCAGCAGAGCAGTGTGGTGTCAAACACTGTCATGCTGCTAATGCTGTCATCCTGCTGCCACAAAACAGCTCACACTTTATGTGAGTGGCTGCAGAGAAGCAGGGAACAACTCCACAGCACTGCTGAGACTTCAGCTGATTTATTTCTGACTACTTTGTTTTTTATGTTATATACAGTTTTTCTCTCTCTCCCACTCCTTTTTGCTTCTATATACACCCCCTACACTCCCCCCCCCC